>NC_091572.1:15888560-15893560 GCF_042767895.1 Penaeus vannamei
GGTTGCCAAGCACCCAAATTGGAAGAGGTTTGAGTGTGGGTTAAACAAGCTCTTATCGGACATAAAACTTACTAAACAATCGTCTGGAGGTGGGGCGTATAGAAAATGGGCAAGGGCTTGCCAAAAGGGCGTCAGAAAATGCATTATAAATAAAAGTGAACACCCCAAGTGTAAATATATATGTTCGCATACACAAATCCATGAATCCGGGCGTGTTGGTGTAACAAAAATATATAACTCTACATTAGTATTCAAAATTTTGTGAGATCTATAAAAAAGGAGTGGAAAAATTCATATCAAAATTCAAAACAAGCAAGAATTGGCCAAAAATAGTTCAATGACAAATGCAAGAAAATGAGGGAAAACAAGCAGCTCTTTTAGAAAAAATGAAGAGGAAAAGATCTCAGGCAGCGTATGAAAGATATAAAGTAGGAAGAAATGTGTATACCCAAACCATGGGAGGCGAAATTAGACTTTGAAAAGGATATAGACCCTGTTCAGACGAGCGACTTTAGTGGCGCGACTGCTAGAAGCCCGACTGCCAGGTCATTGGAATCGAATACGAGCGCACACACATAGAGGCTTTGGCTGGCCTGTGGCGTGACTAAATTTTCCTCACAGTCGCTCGGCTGCTCAACAACTCGAGGACCATGTGTTGTTATGTGTGTGCAACATGTGTTGCTATGCGGCCACACACACACTGCATTTTATGGTGATAGCACGCCTCGTTGGCTGGAGGGGGTGGGATTCGACCAATGAGAGAGCACATGGAGCGGAGACAGACAGACAGGCGACAGTAGCTTCCGCTTCCCCCAGCCTGTCAACCTGATTTGATGGACATTCTTACGTATTTAAAGAACTTGGGTTCATATTCTCGTAACTTTGGATACAATGTAAAAAACATTCCATGGGTAAGTCTGTCATTTAAGATAGGATGAACCAAATAACGTCTGTCTCCTCTTCTGCCACTGCAAACGACGATATAAAACCCAAGGTCATGCCACCTCTTCTACATCCATTACTAGCTGTGACCAGCGACTGAAGAGAGAGAGAGAGAGACGATTCGGGTCAATGTAAATGCCGTGTGTGAACATTCACTCAGTCGGGCCACTAAAATCGCTCGTCTGAACAGGGCCATGATCAACAAAAGTACATGTCAACCAAAACTCTTCTTTAACTACATAAATAGTAAAACTAAGAATAGAGTTCAAATTAGACAATAACCATTTATTTTAAGGAGGAAGAAATGTATGAAATAAATGATATCCAAACTTTGAGATGGTAAATACCCTTACAAAAGTAAAGAACATCTAAAATATCACCCTAAAAAAACCAAAAGGAATAGACAAGACCAAAGCAGAGGGACCAGATGAAATTTCTAAATGGGTTCTCAAGGAATGTGCTGAAGAACTATGTACTCTTTATTGTTAATATTCCAAAATTCAATGAGACAAGGTAAACTACCAAAAAGTTGGAAACTCGCTAATGTTACACCCTTATACAGGAGCGGCGACAAATAAAACCCACTAAATTATAGACCAGTTTCATTAACTAGTGTAGTATGCAAGCTGCTAGAAAGGATAATTAGGGAACATTGAGTTGAAATACTTGAAAAACACGAAATGATACAAAATAAACAATTTGGTTTTAGAGAAGGAAGGTCATGTGTAACAAATCTCTTCAGATTTAATGAAAGAGTATCTAAAATATTACAAGAAAGATACAGAAAAGGATAACACACGTCTCATACCAATGTCTCCAAAGTGACATTGAGAACTTATTCACGTGGAGTTATAAATGGAAAATGGAATTCAATACCAATAAATGCCACATAATCAGGTTTGGAGAAAGTAGATATCGCCCACTATTCCAGTATAAATTAGGAGACGCAATATTAAACAAAGCTGGCAGGGAAAAAATCTTGGGGTAATCATAAACAGAAACCCAAACCCAAATGATCATATAAATGAAAAGGTCCACAAAAATGCTAGGACTGACTGCCAATATGAAGAAGGCATTAACCATGTATGTATTAACCATTTCGTACTCTCTGATATGGGTCGAAGTAACTTTGTTTCAAGTGGTACCAAAAATGTTAGATCTAGCCAAAATTTTTAGGCCATTTTTGGGTGTCTGGCGATACTAGTGCAGCAGGCAGCATGTTTGGCAAGGAATGTTACCTTTCATCCAATAGTAATTTCATTCAGTACTTTTCATGTTTTATCTACATCAAGTTTGCCAGAACACTGCATGGGGTCAACATTTGGGCGTGTCTGGCGGGCATAATGCAGTGGGCATAATGGCATTGTCCATTCTATACTCTGAGATGTGTTAAAGTAAATATATTTGAAATTTATTTCAGGTGGTATCATTAATGTTTGATCCAAAATTTTTAGGCCCCTTTTGGGTGTCTGGCAGGTCTAATGAGATCATGTCTGGCATGAACCAATTTTTATCAGTGTGATGTGTAAATTACCCTGAAATACATTGTGTGTGGTATCTATATATTTATTTGATGGAGCTGATTTTTTTTGCCCCTTATGAAGGTCCCCAAGGGCCAAACGCAGCAGAGGGTCCCCGGCAGACGTGCAGTTCTTCATATGCCCTCTCATACTCGACATGATCCTGTACTCTGCAATTGATACCAAGTTCGTTTTACCAAACCTTCCTTGGCTGCCTGCCCATGTGGATGACGATATGATAAAGAAGATCATTATAGCAATCATAAGACCAAGTCAGTGCAGTGGTATGGAGTCTACACTTAAAAAGGATATTGACATACTAGAAAGTGTTCAAAGAGCGGCCACAAGATGGGCACCTACTCTAAGAGATATGAGTTACGAAGGAAAAGAGGGACATGATTATGTTGTTCAACTGTACACGAAGAGTGAAAATAGATAAAGAGGACTTTTTAATCTTGAACACGAGAAGAACACAACAAAAAGATGAAAGCAAAAAAAGGTGATAAAGATATAAAAAAAGTTTCCCAAACAGAACTATCGCAGCATGGAACAATCTCCCCAAAAACGTAGTGTGTACCAAAAATATCAATCAATTTAAAAAGTTTTACGACAATTTAAATATAGCAGACGGGACCACCTGAGCTTAGCTCCTCTCCCGTATTGAAACAAGATAAGAACTAGGTAAGAACACACACACACACATACACACACACACACACAAATATATATATATATATATATATATATATATATATATATATATATATATATATAAATTTGCATATATAAATATATGCATATGTCTATATATATATATATATATATATATATATATATATATATATATATATATATATATATATATATATATATATATAAGTATATATATATATATATATATATATATATATATATTATAGCCAAATAGATAGATATTTTGTATATATATATATTATAGCCAGATAGATAGATAGATAGATATTTTGTATATATATATATATATATATATATATATATATATATATATTATAGCCAGATAGATAGATATTTTGTATGTATATATATATATATATATATATATATATATATATATTATAGCCAGATAGATAGATATATAGATATTTTGTATATATATATATATATATATATATATATATATATATATATATATATATATATATATATATATATGGTGAGTGTGGCTTCCACTATAATTGCTAGCGTTGGGTTAGTGAGGAAATGATTGTCCTCTACCGACACAGATCAAAACCTTTAGGCAGGCAGGAGGGTGGATGCTCCGTCGGGCAGAAGAACTTGTTAGCAAGTCAGCGGCCGATTTGAAGCACGCCGGGGTTCTGCGGGTGCGGGCAACTAGACAAGTTAGCTGTACACTGCTACTGAAATGTTGTGGCGAAGCGTCCATTTATCCAGCCAAAGAAACCTTGATGAATTCAAATGAAAATATGGCCCCTAGTCCCGTGCAGCCCGTAAGTGGGCAAGGGTGTTAAGAATTTCACGGTCTCTAAATAGGTTTATTAGTGCGAAAACGGCAATTAGGATTGGAAATTGGAATGTAAGAACACTGAGACAGGAAGGAATAATTGAGGAATAGGTCTCAAATTTTCAAAAATACGATTTAGACATATGTGCTGTGACAGAGACGAGACTACTTGGAATATACAGAATGAATTTGGAGGATGGAGTGAATATGTTGATACCTGGTAGAAGGGATGGCTAGCACTATCAGGGGTTTGGCTTGATTTAAAGAGTCGGAATGCAAATAAAGTTTTAGGTGAGTGGGAACCTATGGGTGAGCAGGTTTAAGTCAATGCACGGCAACATTAGTATGCTGGTTTGTTACGCACCTACAGGCAATGCGCTCGATGACATGCAAGATGATTTTTATGAGAAGTTACAGGAAGCATTAGGAAGAGTCGTCAGACATGATATTCTGCTGTACATTGGTGACTTTAACGCAGTTTTGGGAAGGTCTAATGAAGGGTTTAAGAAATGTATGGGGAAGCCGGGGGCTGGAAGTAGTATGACTGAAAATGGGATTAGGAGTTTTTGTTTAGTAAATGATTTGCTCATCGCGGGCACACTTTTTCAACACCGCGGTACACTTAAAACTACGTGGATTTCGCCGTGCGGCAAATACGAAAATCAAATTGATCATATTGCCACCAATAAGAGGCATCGGAGTTCTTTGTTAGATGTTTGTGTAAAACGAGTTGATGTTGGCAATATATATATATATATATATATATATATATATATATATATGTATATATATATATATATATATATATATATATATATATATATATATATATATATATATATATATATATATATATTTTTTTTTTTTTTTTTTTTTTTTTTTTTGTTTTTTTCTTTTTTTTATTCTTTTTTCTTTTTCTTTTTCTTTTTCTTTTTCTTTTTCTTTTTCTTTTTCTTTTTCTTTTTCTTTTTCTTTTTCTTTTTCTTTTTCTTTTTCTTTTTCTTTTTCTTTTCCTTTCTCTTTTTCTTTTTCTTTTT
>NC_091572.1:15898560-15908560 GCF_042767895.1 Penaeus vannamei
CATTGTCAATAATTTGCCAAGCGCATTGGTAACCTAGTCTTAGTCTGAATAGTATGACTTCGGTACCTCTTTTTGTGTTTGGAGGAAGGGCCAGTGGCTCATAGCCTGAAGCATCTGCGTACCACTTGGCAGCGAGCGATTTTGTGATGTTTTCTCTATGTGCTCCCCGGAGGACCGCACATGCTGCAGCTTTGGTTCTTTGGCCTTGTTCCCTTCGGCTAGGTTTAACGATCATGGAGGATGGGGGCATACCCCTGCCCTTTTCAGCTAGTTTGTCAGCAAGCTCGTTCCCGTGAATGCCGATGTGGCTTGGGACCCATTAAATGATTATTCTTCTACCTTGTCTGAGAATTCTTTGGGCTATGGTTAGTACTGTTGTCAGGCGGTAGATGTTGTCAAGGGGCATGCTATGCTGTAAGCTGTCAATGGTTGCTCTAGAATCTGTGTGAATGACAACGTGTCCTGTCCTTAGGGACGCGTGTGTCAGGGCTTCCATGATCGCAACCGTTTCAGCCTGAAGCGTTGAGGCATTGTCAGTGACCCTAATGGATGCTGTAGTATCTTTTGTTGCAAAGCCGGCGCCTGCAGTATGGTTTATGGGATCCACGGATCCGTCCGTGTAGTATGTTATGCTACCCGGAAGAGTTGTTTGATCAATGACCCTTTGTGCTTGTGCCTTTAGACTAGGCATGGAATATTGATCTTTTCTCATTGTAAGATTTAGAATTGAGAATTCTATCATTTCGTTTGCCCACGGCGGGGGTTCTTTGTAGTCAGGGTGAGAGGAGTCCATGCCCTTGGCAAGCAATGGTTCTTTTAGCTGAAAGCGTATGAATACTCTGGCTGTATGTGTGAGCCAAGAGTTGTCCGCAAACAACTGGTAGTCTTGTTGTAGGCGTCTGAGTACTTTTTGTCTTAGATAAGAGTTTCTGGGTGCCTGCAGGACCTTGGAAAGGAACTGTACTGCCATTAGATCAATTCTGGTGTCCATGGACGGCAAATCAGCTTCCATGAGGAGGTTGATGACCTTTGTCCATTTGGGCGCACCTAGAATGATTCTGGCTGCTTCTTTTTGTATTGTTTCCAGTTTTTTCTTTTAATGTTGTGCTGGAAGCAATGAGGGCGACAGATGTATAGTCAATGATAGGACGGACAGCATGTACATAGTACATAGTACTTTGCGTCCTGCTCCTATGTGTCTCCCTGTCATGACTTTCATGACTGACAGTCTTTCCTTGGTTCTGTCAAGCAGGTATTGGATCTCCTTTTTGAAAGTGAGTGTGTGTCCTATCCATACACCAAGGTATAGGTATTCCTCCACCCATTCCAGATCCATACCCTGGACAGTGAGTTTTTTGTTTCTGACATTAGTTCTCAAAGCCATTGCTTTGGAATTTGCTGCCGATATTTTTAGACCCGTCCCACAACACTCTTCAGACACCAGGTTCAGACAACGCTGAGCTCTAGTAAGGCAGTGATTGCCAGAGGCTATGATTGCCAAGTCATCAGCATAAGAGATGATCTTGCATCCCTCTGGCAGGTGAATGTTGAGTATGTTGGACATGAGGGTATTAAACAGGGCTGGACTGAGAACCCTTACACATGTGCTGCGAGAGATGGCCTTGAAATCTGACATTTACTGACCTATTTTTAAAATAGTCAGCTATCCAGGCCAAGAGTCTGCCTTTGACTCCTTTGAGGATTAGGGTGAGGAGGAAAGGGAGAGGAAGCAATATAAGAAGGAGAGAATGAGAAGCACTCGGGAAAAACGGGGCAGATGAGGACAAGAGAATGGAGACGAAGGGAGGTCAGGCCAGGTCGAGAGAAGAGAAGAAACATCACGGGAAACACGGGGCAGGTGAGGACAGGAGAAAAGAAGGTCGAAGGATCCGGCGGTTCATGTGAAGGGTGACCGGCATAGGACAAGAGGCAAGAGGATGTGGGAGGCGAGGAGGTTGTCGGCCGGAGAAAAACCGCTGTTCAAGTTGAAATTGGGCAGCAGCTTAATCATGGAAGATTTCACCAGCCTGCGGGCATGGACATCAGCGGAAGGGAGGATGTCACCATTTTGCCTTCTGACAAACGCAACTCGGTGGTGGTCCTCGACCGTGCCTCCGACCTGCAGAAGGCCCAGGACCTGTTGGATGAAGCCTCCAACCTTGCCCCCCTGATCAGCGACCCCCGGGAACGCATTGCTGCTACCTTCCACCGTCGTCTGTAAGAGTTGGCAGCCTGTTTCCCGGAGGCGAACCTTCACCAGAGTTTCAAGGTCGTCAACCCTCGCCTCCCTCATTTCTATGGGCTTCCCAAAACCCATAAGCTGGCTGTGCCTCTCCGCCCCATTATCTCCCCCCGGGGATCTGTGATATATCCTCTGGCGGCTTGGCTGGTTAAGTCTCTCATTAACCTTAGCACCTTCTCTCCAGCTCAACTTCGCCATTCACAGGACTTCATCTCCTGTGTCCGTGGTGTCTCGCCGGCGTCCATGCTGAGCTTGGATGTCGACTCCCTGTTCACCAAGGTCCCACTTGATGACGTCCTCGCTTTCCTTCAGAGGATGTTCCCTGCCGAGGATCCTCGTCTTCCTCTTCCCACAGATGTCATCATCAAGCTGATTCGTCTGTGTGTGGAGCCGGATTCTTCTTTGAGGGTCGCTTCTACTCACAGACGTTCAGTGTTGCCATGGGCTCTCCTCTCTCCCCTGTTCTGGCTAACCTGTACATGGAGTTTTGCAGGTCGGAGCTTCTCCCTTCCATCTCCCCTCGTCCTTCCATGTGGCTGAGATACGTCGATGATGTCTTTCCTCTCTGGCCTCATAACCCTGCCCTGTTTCCTGATTTCCTCTCGCAGCTGAACTCTCTCTCCTTCCATCCGTTTCAAGGTGGAATGCGAGGTTGACAACAAGCTCCCCTTCTTGGACACCTGTCCATCGTTCTGCTGATCATTTCTCCTTTCTTATATACAGGAAACCTATGCACAGTGGTATGTACATATACTTCTTCTCGTACCATCCACTGCGCGTGAAGAGAGGGGTTGCCACCTCGCTGTTCCTTCACGCCCTCCACATCTGTGACCCCCAGTTCCTGGATGGAGAGATTGATTTCCTTCGTCGTTCGTTCTCCAAGCTGGGTTACCCTCGCCATGTACTCAACGTCGCGTTATCCAGGACGCGGCGTACATTCTACAGTGACTCCCCTCCTAATGAGACCCCTCCCCTGCCAGTCCTCAGTCTGCCTTACATTGGGATCTACTCCATCGCCCCCTGCAGTCTCTCCTTTCACCAGGTGAATGCTCTCTGTCGCAACCTGGTTCATACCTGCCCTCCCTCTACCTCGAAGGTGGGCACCTATGCTATTCTGTGTGCCTGCTGTGATAGGCAGTATTTTGGTGAAACAGGCATAAGTACGCTGTATCCAGGGGGCACAGCAACAACGCCCTTTTCTGCCATCAGTGGGACACTGGCCATCAGATGGACTGGAAAGCAGCGCGCATTGTCTTCCCTTCCGCCGATGTCCATGCCTGCAGACTGGTGGAATTGTAGCCGACCTCCGCAACCTGCAGCATGGCATACTTCCCCCAGGTTGGGTTCAGGTCCTGTCTTCTCGCCCTCACCATCAGCAGCTTCTCGAAAACGCATACCGAGACCTGACTGGTTGACCACAGACACCTTACGGCTCGCCTATTGGACCGCAGGCTCCTCTCGTTCCCGGGTGGCTGGCACAGCTCAGACCCACTTAAGCTCCGGCACCTGGGCCAAGGTCAGCACTCACGATCCTCTAGCAGAGAAAGACACAGCAAGCAAGCAACCAGGCCTACCCTAGGCCTTAGCCGTAGGGGGAACCGCCCCGGCTCTCCCCGTCGATCTCCAGCACACCTGTGGGCACTCACCCACACACAAAAGCTCCTTAAAGAGATGATTGACACCAGTCTATGGCAGATGCAAATCTATTGCCATAGAATCTTCCCTGATTAAGCTGCTGCTCCATTTCAACTTGAACAGCATTTTTCTCCGGCCGACAGCCTCCTCACCTCCCACATCCTCCGCCTCCTGCCCTATGCCGGTTACCCTTCACATAGACCGCCGGATCCTTCGACCTGACCCCCCCCCCCCCAGCTTCCTTTCTCCTGTCCTCCCTATCCTGTGTTTCCTGTGATGCTGCTTCTCCTCTCTCGACCTGGCCTGATCTCCCTTCGTCTCCGTTCTCCTGTCCTCACCTGCCCCATGTTTCCCGAGTGCTCATTCTCCCCCTCTTATATTGCTTCCTCTCCCTTTCTTCCTCCATCAGCAGCACCAGGACATCACCTCTCTCTCCTCTCTCGCTATTGCTCTCGTTCTCTCCCTCCTATATTTCCCTCTCTCTCTTCCCCTACTCTACCTCCTCTCTATCATCTTTTCACGTGAGTGTCCTGGCGCTCTACGAGGACCCCAGCGGCCACAGTTTCAACATGCATAGCTCCCCTATGCAGTGCTTAGCATAGATCGGAGGTGATTGACTCCGCTAATGGCGACCCCCAGCTTGTGTGATCCTTCTGTGTTTGCCCAGTGCACTGGTAGTGCATGCCTTGATGCCAGCGAGACCAACTGTTTGCAGTTGGTTTCTCCCTTTGTAGCCCTGATTTTACTATCACCATTACTTAGGCATTAGGATGACTGTGCACCTTCTGGTGAACTGGACACCATCTTTGGGCTCGTGCACGGATGTGAGCAGACCTTTACCTCCCGAAGGGGAGGGTGTGTCTGGGGGGCCTTAGCATGCCTACCTTACGGTGCACATAAAGTTGCCACTCTTTGATAGGGACTGGTCTGACAGACTTCCTTAACTTACAATTTAAATTCTCAGATAGCCATGATTAGGCAAGTAGCTCCACTCATCAATTGTTCAGTGTTATATTAGCTTGGGGTGGCACTTGGGGTGGCACTTCAGAAACTTTCCCGGGTGCGCTGATCCTTGGGTGGCCCTCTCTCCCCTCTCGTTGAGGCGGCCCTCCCCACTGACTGGCTTTCTAGAAAGGGACTATAGCCGATATAAAGATGTCATCCTCTCACCAAACAAACCTGATCTCATCTTCCTAGGCAGGCTGGTCCCTGGACCGCTCCCTCTCCCTACCGTTGAGGCAGCCTCCTCCACTGACACCTAGGAAGAGCTGAGCTCCCCTTCCAATGATGCTTATCCAGTAGGAAGGTTTGTATCCCCTCTGGTCTCTCCCCAGAGGCTTTATGACCTACCCATGTGTTTGTCGTGCATGGCAGCCCTGTGCACTGAGGAGACGGGAGTCCTGGAGGTTGAGTGATGCCATGAATGAGTACGCCCTGCGGCTAGCAACATGCCTCTACAGAGGAATTCCCCAGGCTTGCTAGTGGTCACAAAAAGAACCAAAGGAAAAAAGGTTCAAAGACCTCAGCAAAGTCCTCTCCAGTAGACAAAAACCTTTTCTTTGACGAGAAGGATATGACTCTCCTGTTCAGTGTTGTAGTTTCTGCAGTAGCAACAGCCTTGGGGAGGACTGGTGAGGAGACGGAGAAGGCAGTCCAGGTTGCCATGACGACAATAACCCAGACTGTTGCGGCCCTGAAGGGAAGGAAGCTGGAAGCATCCAAACCAAGTCAGAGCCGCGCTTCCCTCCCAGTTACCACCATAAAACAATGTTTTAATGGCAAGCTAGCTTCGGGAGACACATGTGAAACCCCAGCTAGTCTGTCAAGCCAGACTATAACTGTACAGCGGATGCCCATACTACAGGCCGAGTCTGTACAGCCAAAGTCTGGTCCCTTGACTCGAGGTGGCACTTCTAACCTTGGCTCTACTTCTCCCAGTAGACCCTTAACCAGAGTACCACTCCACTTGGAAGATGTACAAACCACAATCAACGAGGATCTATACATGTCAGATGCCACCAGCATTGGGGCTTCTGAGACTGGAGACAAGTATGATGTAAGTGACACAGTAACCATCATGGTACACAATCTAAGCATTCTACAGTGGAACATCTGCAGCTATAATAGAAAAAGCTCCTTTCTCTAATCAATAGTGCGAGCAAGGAGCATTGACGTCGCCATGCTCCAGGAGACATTGACTATGGGTAATGTTCCCTTCTCAGGTTAACATATTTTCGCTACTTCAAACCTGGGGCCGGATTCACTAACATACGATCGTAACGCATTTACCAGCGGTTATGTACCATTGCGTTTACCAATGATAGCAAAGCGGGATTCATGAAGAAATGGTAATTTGGATATGCTGAGTTACAATCGTAAATCGACTCATTCTAATGGTAGCCAACAAAGGGCTCTGATAAAGCAATTCAACCAATCTAAGAGTGCTATATTTAATCTTATAGGTTCTTTCTGCCAATCATGTAACAAGTTAACAGAACTAAACACAGCAGATTGTTTAAATAATCGTCACAGCTAAAACACTATTTACACACATGTAGAAAAAAGAATATATATATTTGATTATATTAATCATGTTGGATATACATTTACTGTATAGGTATGAACCGATACAAATAGTTATATTAATATATTATTATTTATCTCAAACCGAAGAGACAGTTCAAACAGCTTTTTATTTATATATTTTTCATCATTGTTAAAAAAACGGACCAAACAAATTTTTTATTCATTGTCATTTGTTGTCATTTTTCTTGCCCATGCACTTTGGAGTTTATTGTCAAAATACCGACAGACACAGATATTGCTAGGATCCTCGTTGCTTGGTATTGCCAGTTTATTTGCAATAATTATGTCAGAGAAGAATTCTTTAAGAGTTCTCTTATTTATCGGTTCCATATATTCTAGTATAATGTAGGCCTATAAATTTTACGAGAATGTTTTATGTGAAATTTGCATGTCTTCACTATGTCAGCATTGTGATATCTGTTTGCCATCATATTAGTTACATCAGGTGTAAAAACAAACTCAAAACTTTGCTTAGATAATGATTTTTTGACGAGATAATACGTAATGGCATCCTCTTCCCAGAAGTTACTAGTGCTCTGACCACTGGTAACTTACCATGGCAATGGCAAGTTGTTAGTGAATACCACCGCTGTCTGTTTACCATGATAACTATAGTTACCAATGATTTTACCATCGTAAGTGCGTTAGTGAATCTGGGCCCTGGATGGTGCTAGAGGCCTGATGACCTTAGTTAAAGAAGCAATCCCATGCTCCTTTATAGCCAACCCGCCGCACTCTGAAACTATACAATGTATATAGCAAACCACTGTGTAACAGCTTAGATTTAAACCAGGTCTGTGCCACTGCAGCACAAGAGCGAGTGATGATAGGGGGAGACTTCAATGTACACCTATCTCTACTGAATCTCTGCAAAAGGCCGAACGTGGCAGGCATTCATATGGCAGAGGTGCTTGAAACATTCCCTAAGCTCGCTCTTCTCTACACCCAAGAACCAACGCATGTGAAGGGAGGAATCCTGGACCTTACCTTTGCCACTGCAACAATGGTGGAGAGAATTCGGTGGTGTGTCGATGATACGGTTGCAAGTGATCACTATGGCACAGTCACTACCCTCATGGATGTTGGTCCAGCCCAAAGACTGCAACACATCCCAAATAGAAAACAGACAAGGCCAACTGGCAAGCCTTCCAGAAAAGCTTGGCCCGCTGTCTGAGAGATAGTGAACCTCAAAACTATGAAAATGTGGACGTGCTTGAGGCAAGACTAGACCAGGCAGCATCACAAAACATACCCAAAACTCGTCCATGGTCCAGAACTCACAAAGACCCCTGTTACTATAATGACGAGATCAAAGAGGTCAACCACAGAGTCAACATGTGCTGAAAAAACTTCCGACGGCAAAGAGCTGCCAACAAAAGTAAGGCAGGAAAAATGGCTAGAATGGTGCTAGTCCTTTAGCCACCAGACTAGCCTCATGGAGTTGTGGAAGCGGGTCAGGCAAGTGACAAGCCGCCAAGCCCCGAAATGCAAGCATCATGACCCACAGTCAGAGGCGCACAGGCTGGTGCTCGAGTTCTCAGCTAGAACCAGCAGCAACAATCTGCTTCCTATGCTGAGGGACAAACTACAAAGCCTAAATCCAGGCAGGCTTACTCTCATCAGAGACAAAGCACTCGAACCAGATGACTTAGATGCCATGTTCTCTCTCATGGAACTTAAAAAAACATACAAAACCAGCTCTGGTTCAGCACCAGGATCTGATGGGATCTCCAACCCCATCATCTCGCACTCAGGACTTGCAGGGGAGCTTGCAATTTTGCAGCTCATCAACAAATCCTGGCAAACTGCCATGCTGCCCCAGAGCTGGAAACAAGCCATAATAGTTCCCATCCCAAAACCAAAGCCAGGCAAGTACCGTCCCATCTTTCTCCTCAGCTGTCTGGGCAAAACAGCCGAGATGGTACTTAATAGGCTCTGCTGGAAAATGGGACACCCTCATGAACATTTGAACGGGTTCACAAGGGGTAAGTGCACAACCCACAGCATATCCACACCTAAGCTTAATAAGCACTACATCCTCTGTGGTTGTCTTCCCAGACTTGGAGAAGGCTTTTGAACTGGCAAGTCCCCTTGCCATTCAGACCTTAATCCATAAGGGAACCAAAGGTAGACTCTTGGCCTGGATATCGGACTATTTTAAATACAGAACAACAAATGTCAGATTTCAGCACATGCCACTTGAGAATGGAACGCCTCAAGGTGGGGTTCCCAGTCCTGCTCTGTTCAATACCCTCAAATCCATTATACTCAATATTCACCTGCCAGAGGGATGCAAGATCATCTCTTATGCAGATGATTTGGCAATCATAGCCTCTGACAACCACTGCCTAACTAGCGCTCAGCGTTGTCTGAATCTGGTGTCTGAAGAGTGTTGTAGGACAAGATTAAAATCAAAAGCTATGGCACTGAGAATCAATGTCAAAAACAAAAAACTCACTGTTCAAGGCATGGATCTGGAATGGGTGAAGGAATACCTATACCTGGAAGTAATGACCGGGAGACACATAGGAGCAGGCCACAAAGTACTAAGATAATTCTATGTGCATGCTGTCCGTCCTATTGTTGACTACGCTTCTGTCGCCCTTGTTGCTTCCAACACAACACTAAAAGAAAACCTGGAAACAGTACAAAATGAAGTAGCCAGGATCTTTCTGGGTGCTCCCAGGTGGACAAAGGTCATCAACCTCCTCACCCGAATTGATTTAATGGAAGCACAGTTCCTCTCCAAAGTCTTGCAGGCACCCCGAAACTCATATCTAAGACAGAGAGTACTCAGACGCCTACAGCGACTATCAGCTGTTTGCAGACAACTTACACACACACAGCCAGAGTGTTGATACGCTTCCAGCTCAAAGAAACACTGCTTGCCTAGGGCATGAACTCCCTTCACCCTGACTATAAAGAACCCCCGCCCTGGGAAAACAATGTGATCGAATTCTTAGTCCTCAGCCTTTCAAAGAGAGAGAGAGAGAGAGAAAAAAAAAAATCAATACTCTATACTTAGCTTAAAGGCACAAGTACAAAGGGTCATTGCTCAAATAGCTCCTCCAGGTAGCATAACATACTACACGGATGGATCTGTGGATCTCATAAACCACATTGCAGGCGCCGGCTTCACAGCAAGGGATACCACAGCATCCATTAGGGTCACTGACAATGCCTCATTGCTCCAAGCTGAAACGGTTGCGATCATGGAAGCCCTGATACACGCGTCCCTAAGGGATGGGCATGTGGCCATACATACAGACCCTAGAGCAACTATTGGTAGTCTACAACATAGCATACCCCAAGACATCTACCTTCTGACATCAGTACTTACCATAGCCCAAAGAATCCTTGGTCAGGGTAAAAGGATACTTATAAACTGAGTCTCAAGCCACATAGGCATCAATGAGCTTGCTGACAGACTAGCCGAAAAGGGCAGGGGTATGCCCCCAACCTCCATGATCGTTGAACCAAGCCAAAAGAGACTAACGCAAATCTCCAAAGCTGCAGCATGTGCAGTTCTCCAGGTCG
>NC_091572.1:15933560-15938560 GCF_042767895.1 Penaeus vannamei
GCAATGATGACCCTTACAGCAATGATAATAATGAAGATCATTACAACATGATGGTGATAATAATAAATACATCAATGATGATAAAATATTGATGCTGATGATGATAATCGTGACAATGATAATAATGATAAGAATAATAATGATAATAATAGTGATAGGAATAATGATAAAGATAATATTAATGATAACAAAATTATGATAATGAAAATAATAATGATAATAGTAATAATATCAATGATCATGATAATAAAATTGATAATGATAATAATGATGATAATGATAAGTATAATAATAATAATAGTAATAGTTATGATAATAATAGAAATGATATAAAAAAAGGTAATGACAATCACAATAGGAACAGTAGTAACAATGATAATGATAATAAGGATAATGATAATAATGATAATAATATTGATAATAATGATAATGATAACGATAAGAACAATGATAGTAATAATTGTAAAGATAATAATGATAATGATAACAATAATAACAATAATAATAATAATAATAATAATAATAATAATAATAATAATAATAATGATAATAATAATAATAATGATGATGATCATGATAATGATGATGATGATAATAATAATAATAATAATAATAATAATAATAATAATAATAATAATAATAATAATGATAATAATGATAATAATAATAGTAATGTTAATAATAACAATGAAAATGATAATAGTAATTATAACGATGATAATGATGATAATAGTAATTATAGCAATAATAATGATACTACTACTAATAATGATAATAATGACAATAACGATAATAAAAATAATGATAATTCTAATAATGATAATGATGACAATAATAATAATAAAGATGATAATAAAAATAGTAATTATAATGATAATATTAATGATGATAACAATAGTAATGATAATAGTTATAATAATGATAATAATGATAATAATAATAATAATGATCATGATAATTATGATAATAATTATAATGATAATAATGATAAGGATGATAATGATAATAGTAATAATAATGATAATAATGATAATAATAATAATAATAATAATAATAATAATAACAGTAATAATGATAATAATGGTAATAGCAATACTAACAATAGTAATGATAATAATGATGATCTAAATGATAATGATATTGATAACGAAAAAACAACAATAAGGATCATTATGATAATAACTGAAAAAATGATGAAGATAGTAATGAAAATAATAACAATAATGATAGCATCAATGACAGCAATGATGACAATGACAACAATAATAGTAACAACAACGAAAACGATAATAGAAATAACAAAAACAACTGCAACAACAATGATAATAATGATAATACTTAAAATGATCATAACGATAATGATAAGAAGAATGATGATCATAGTGAAAATAGTGATAAAAGTAACAACAATAATGGTAGTAATATTGATAGTGATAATGAGATTGTATAATAATGAGATTATATAGCAGTAATAGTGAAAAATGTAATGATAATTGTTAAAACAGAAATAATAACAATAAAAATAATGATAACATTAATTATAACATCAACAACAATGATAATAATGATAATATTAATGATAATAATAGTATAATAATATTAATGATAATAATAGTATAATAATATTAATGATGATAATAGTATAATAATGATAGTGCCAAGGATAATAATAAAGATGATAATGATAATTACAATAATAATGATAAAAATAATGATAATAATAATTATGATAATGATGATCGTAATGATAATAACAATAGTAAAAGATAATAATGATAATAATAATATTGATAGAATGATCATGATGATAATAATAATAATGATGATCTTAATGATTATGACAATAATAAGGATACTCCTACTACTACTACTACTGACAATAATAGTAATTATCAGTTTATTATCAATGATAATAAAAATAATATTTATCATAATATAAACAGTGATAATGATAATAATGATAATAATAATAATGATGATGATAACAATAGCAATAATAATGAAAATAATAATAATAATAACAGTAATAGTAATAATGATAATAAGATATCAATACTGATAATAGTACTACTACTAATGATAACAATATTAATGATGAAAATGATAGTAATGATGATAATGATAACAGTAATAGTACTATTAGTAATAGTAATATTATTAATAAATTAAAATGTAGTGATAATAATGACGATAAAGATGATAATGATAATAATAACAGTAATGAAAATATAGTAATGGTAAGGATAATAATAGATACAATAATGACGATAATGATAAGAGCAATAATGATAATTAATTATAATGATAATAATGGCAGCAATGGTAATAATAATAATAATTAAAAGATAATAAAAAATGATAATGATAATAATAATAATCATAATAATAAAAGTAAAAATAACAATAATGATAATAATAGTAATAATAATAATAATGATAACAATATTGATACGAACAATGATACTAACAATAATAATACTCATATTATTATGATTATTAGTGATAATAATAATGATAGTTAAAAACAATAATATTAGCAATGGTTACAATTATAGCAATAACAATGATAACAATGATAACATGAATAGCAATACCAATAATAGTAATGATGTTAATAATAACAGCAACAACCATAACAACAATAATAGTAATAATGATAACAAAAACAACAATAACAAAAATAATAATGATAATGATAATAATAATGATAATAGTAATAATAATAATAATGAAAATAAATACAATGAGAGTAAAAGTAATAGCAATGATGATGAAGGGAAGGAAAATTTGGAAATGAATAATGATAATAATGATAACTATAATCATGATAATAGTAATGATAATCATATTGGTGACAATAAAGATTATGATGATAACCATAATGATAACTAAAATAAAAATCAAATGTTAAATATGTATGATAATAATAATCATAATGAAAATAATATTGATAGTAATGATGATAATTTAATACAACAATAATGGTATCAATAATAATAATAATGATGATGCTATCAAAGAAAACCAATACAATAACAAAAGTGACAATGATAATAATAATAATGATAACACAAATAAAAAGAATACACAACAACACCAGCAATAAGAACAATAAAGTAACGATAGTGATAACTGAAGGAAAAATAATAATGAAATACAATAATGAAGGTAATAATGATAATAATCAAAATAACAACAAGGATAAAGATAGTAATGATAAGGATGATAATGATAGTAATGATAACAAAAATAACAATAATAGTAATAATGACAATAATGATAATAATAGTAATGATAATGATGATAATGGTAATAATGTAATGATAATAATTGTGATAAAAGATAAGGATGATAGTAATGATGATAATGATATTAATATCATCATTAACAATAATAACAATGATAATAATAACAACAACAATAATAATAGAAATAATGATTATGATAAAACAGTAACACTAATAATCATCATCATTAAAGTGATTATAATAATAATAACTGGAATGACAATAATCCGATTATTCAAAGTACTACTAGTAGTAATGATAATAATAATAGTGATAATAATGATGATAATGATAATTATAATAATAATAATGATAATGAAAATAATAATGATAATAATATTATTAATAATAATAATAGTAATGATAATAATAATAATAATGATAATAATAATAATAATAATAGTAATAATGATAAAAGTTATAATAATAGTAATTGTAATAATAATTATGATACTGCTACTACTACTACTAAAAATTATGTAACTATTACTCCTGATGATCATAATGATAATAACAATAATAATGATAAAGTTGAAGGACTTTTGGAAGGTCCTTTCTTATGGTCCTTAGCCAATGATAATAATAGCAGTAATTATGTGTAATGATTATATAAATTCTAATGATAATAATAATAATAATAATAATAGTAATAATAATAGTGATAATAATGATAATGATAATGATAATGATGATGATGGTGATGATGATGATGATAATTATAATAATAACAATAAGAAGAATGATAATAATAATAACAATGATAACAATATAATAATAATGAAAACAAATAATGATAATGATAATAACAATGATAATAATAATAATAACAATAACAATAATGATAATGATAATAATAATAATGATAATAGTAATATGTAATATATTATAAAAAGAATGATAATAGTAATAATAGTAATAATAGTAGTAATAATAACAATGATAGTGATAATAGTAATAATAATGAAGAGATTAGTAATAATCAAAATGAAAGATAATGATCATGATAGCAATAAAAATGATAATAATAAAAATAATGTAGATAATGACAATAAAGATGTTAACAATAATGACAAGAATATTAATAATTATGATAACAATATCAATAATTATGATAATGATAATAATGATAATAATAGTGATAATAAAACTATAATTATAGTAAGAATAAAATTATTATATTGATAACGATGATATTTATAATGATGATGATGATGATGATAATAATTGCGATGGAAATAATAATAATAGCAATAACATTGACAATAATTATTATAAGGATAAAAACATGGTAATAGCAACAATGATGATATGAATAATAATGTTAATAATGATGATAATGACAACAATAATGATAGGTGTGATAGTAGTAGTAATTGGAACAAAAACAATAATGATAATAATAACAGTAATGATAATTATGATAATAGTAATAATAATGATAATAATGATTATACCAATAATGATAAAAAAGCGATACTACTGATAACAATAATGATAATAATAACAATAATAGTGATAATGATGATTGTAACAATAATTGATTATAATGATGATAATGGTAGCAATAGTAATTATAATAATAATGAAAAATGATGAATAATGATAATAAGAATAACAACAATAATGATAATCATAATAATGATAATAATAATGACGATAGTATCAATAATGATTATATTGATAAATGATAATAATAACAATGATAATGATAAA
>NC_091572.1:15985136-15995136 GCF_042767895.1 Penaeus vannamei
TACATCGACCTCAAGAAGGCATTCGATACGGTGCATCGGGAATCACTTTGGGATATCTTGAGACTGAGAGGAATTCCAACAAGGATTATTGGACTAATAGCAAGTCTGCATACTGGTACTGAAAATGCTGTAAAGTGTGGTGGGGGCCTGTCAAGCTTCTTTCCTGTTAGTTCAGGAGTGAGGCAAGGCTGTGTCCTTGCACCAACGTTTTTCAACACTTGCATGGACTGGATACTGGGCAGAGCTACTGTTCGAAGTCATTGTGGAGCAACTCTGGGCAATATCAAGGTTACCAACCTTGACATTGCTGATGATGTTGCCATTCTATCTGAGTCTTTGGAATCATTAGTGATGGCTCTCGATGCACTTGGGTCTAGAGGTCTCCTGGACCAAGACCAAGATCCAGGACTTTGGGGACATATTAAGAGAGCTTTACATACCTTGGCAGTGTCGTTCATAACTCTGGGGTGTCAGACCATGAAGTCAGCAGACGGATTAGCCTGACAGCAGGAGTCATGAACTCTCTCGATAAGAGTATTTGGAGATGTCGGTACCTGTGCAGAAGGACCAAGCTTCGTGTCTTCAAGGCCCTGATAGTGCCAGTTTTGCTATACGGTAGCGAAACCTGGACACTATTCTGCGCCTTGGTCTTGGCTTGATGCCTTTTGTAATAGGTCCTTGCGCCGGAGCATGGGTTACTGTTGGCGGGACCATGTGTCCAACCAACGGCCACACCATGAGACTGGCAAAGGACCTATTACCTGCACAATCCGTGATCGCCAACTCAGGCTTTACGGCCACCTGGCTCGCTTCCCTCAGGATGATCCCGCCCACCAGGTTGTCTCTGTTCGAGACAGCCCTGGGTGGAGGAGGCCTGTGGGTCGACCTAGGAAGTCGTGGCTTGGGCAGATCGATCAAACCTGTCGTGAGGAGCTTGAGATGGGCTGAGTCCCTGCCTGGCGACTTGCCTTGAGGAAACCTCAAAGGTACAAGCAAAGGGTGGACGCGGCTATGCGCCCCCGTCGGCGTTAGCTCTGCATGATGATGATACATACAACATACATATATATATATATATATATATATATATATATATATATATATATATTCTTGAGAGTATCTGAAATTCTCTTTTGTCTCAACTCTGTCACAAATGCAAGACGGCCGCTGGAGTCCTAAGTCATTTGAGAATCGTCTCAGACAGTTTCACATTGGATTATAGGCCTATGTATTTATATGCACATATGTGTGTGAATTTATAGATTTATGCGTGTGTATATGCATATGTATGTGTGTATATATGCATATATGTATATGTGTATGTGTGTGTTTATTGTACATAGATACATAATATATATATACACAAACAAACAAATACATACATATATACACATATGCATATACACAGACATACATATGCATATACACACATATTTCTATTTGTTCACACATATATGCGCCTATACTTACATAATCCTATACTTCAATGTGAAACTGTCTGAGACGATTCTCAAATGACTTAGGACTCATGCGACCCTGTCTTACATTTGAGACAGAGCTGAGACAAAAGTTGAGAATATGTTTTGCTTCAGCAAAGACCATCTTCACATTTTTATCGCTTTCTTTTTGTTTTTCTTGTGAAATGATTGATTTGCGTGTGTTGTGCCAGCACAATAGAGTATTTCGTGAAAGAAAACACGTTTGCAAGCATTCTTATGTAATAATGAATAATAAATAACGAAATAAGAAGCGACCAAAATGTAAACAAACGACGGACCTATTCTTTCCTTCGATACTTCTCAAATTTTGTCTCAGAATTGTCTGAGACCTTTCGTGAATACAGGCCCTTGTACCATATTCTCTGGGTGTCCATTCTTCTGGCCGTAACAACGTGTAGGGGTTATCATGACCTTACCCCCTAGTTTGCGGGGCCGTAGGAGCCAACGAGACCTAAGCCTCCGGCCTCCTGTTTCGGCACAGAGTAATTATCATGTTGTCGTGGTGTGATGTCGATACTGGTAGCGTGTTCCACTGACAATTGTTTCGACCAAAGCATATATCATAGAAAAATAGATAATTAATTTAAAGTCCGTGTAACTGATAAAACGTAACATTAAAATCATCAAAACAAATGAAACTCATGACTAATTAAAACAAAGTTAAAATAAATTCAATGAATCAGTAAAGTACGTTACGCTCCACAGGAAGTTATTTATTTCAGTTATCTTTAAAATCAAGCCATTAAAATGTCTGTTATCATTTCCTTTATATATCCCATTCTTTAGTAAACTGTAAGTAATAAATATGAATCATAAATGGTAAATGAAACAAAAGGCATAACTCAAACTATTATTATTAAAAGCACAAAAACGTTAACACATAAAAATAAGCAAAACCTCCGAAACAATAAAAGCAAAAGAAATGTACGTAAAAATGGGGGCAATCTAAAATAAAACGGATAAAAACAATACATGTTACAAATGCAGACTCACTGTAAGATCCATTGGTTAAAAAGCGACAGAAAAACACAAACAAAGAGAACAAAGCTTAAAAAAAACGACGGTTATCTTAAGGATAACCCAGCCGTAGCTTAATGACTCGATGCCTGTGCGCAACTCAACTCAGGTGGTTGACCCCACCTTATTTATGGTAACAAGGTCGTGCGCCAGGAGATGTTCGCGCATCAAGACTCATTTTACTGTTAAATGTCGTCTGCTTTAAAGAATAAATACCTAAAAATGCGAATTTACTAAAGATCGTCGTGTTAAATTAAAAATAAAAGGAGGTTCTTTACAAAGAAATACATATAAAATAACAGTAATATAAAAAGAAAGGAACATATGTACATTTAAACGAGCGATATAATTGTTCTCCGTGGGCTAGCTGAGGGGGTTTGGCGCCGAATGCCCGTTGACTCTTTTCCCTCACCCTTGTCCGTCGCCATCTTGGGCGCCATCTTGAAAAATGCGTGTTTCCGAGGGCGACCTCCCGACGTCATCCTTCACAGGCCTCGAGCAGGAAATCGGGGCGTCGTCGGCTCGTAAAACTGGCCATCTCTCCTCGTAATTTGGAAGGAATGCCCAGGGCGTCGCCATCGTCCTCCTACAGCGCCTCCGTCAGGTGCACCCTTCTGCAGTGCCTCCGTCAGCGCCTCCGTCGGGATCCTCACGCCCTGGTCCAAAATGCGTTTTCTTTTCTCGGGGCTTCTTAGGGGGGGTTCCGGTGATGCTGAGCGGGGTGTGGGTCGTCAGAAGAGGCAGTAAGAGCGGCAGCTCACTACAACCCCTCCCCCACCTAGCAGAGCGAAGTCCACGGCGTCTCATATGGCTGGTCCTCGTAGTCCAACTGCCCCTACTAGCGAGATCTGCTCACATCCTCTGTTGGGGTGTTCTAGGGCGCCTCGGTAGATCACAGGGACATCGTGAGACGACGTTGACGAAGCTCCCCCTGACCTTCCTCTCCACGGTAGTGGTCGCATCCTCCCGACAGTCCTGACATCAACTTTGCTGCCTCGAGACGGTTGCTCTGTCAATACAATGGTCTCCACTGACGGGTGATAACTCCATCTCAACGTTCATCACAGGTACTGCAGCACCCTCATCTTAAGCTCTCGACATCTATCATCAAGCTTCATCACAGGAGTCTCCCACAGGATTCACAATCCAGGACAGGGTGTGGTTACATGCTCATACGTCTGGAAAGAGTGAAATCCCCTCCCAACCCCATTGGAGTTGCGCAGGCTCAATTAGACAAAATAAAATGAATAGAAATTCAGTGGCTGCTTACAAAGCAGGATATTGTCCATCTGTTTTATCAAGATTGCCCGAGGAGGTAAAATGGCTTGGCTTTAGACATAACTAGCACGGATTAATATCGATTAAACACATGAAACTAAGGTAACTTAAAACAGAACAGTCTTAAAATTAAAACATAGGAACAAAAAGGGTACATTAGATACAGGATGCAAGTAGCATCACACCTGGTTAAGCATCATCATCCAAAAGTGGATCAACATACTCAGGACCATATTCATCATACAAGTCTGGGTAAGTGATCTCGCCCAAGACTTTAAAGGGTTTTAAATCATTTATGTGATACTGCTTTTCGTTAAAAGGGTGGTAGAGGTCTTTCAGCAAAAAGGTGACAGGACCGATTTTCTTTGTGATGCGTGCAGGACCTGACCAGCGCGGATTCTGCAGCTTGTCTACACCAGTCTTACGGACTCGATTCTTATACAAGACAAGATCTCCTTCACCTAATGCTTTTGGGTTAGCCGAGCGCTTATCATAGTCTCGTGTCCATTGTTCCCTGGCAGTTCTTGTAGTCTCGAGAGCTACCTTTCGAGCTACATTAAGAGAATTATAAAAGGCTTTAGATGACTCTGAATTGTAGACGAGATCATTGGTGAGTCCAACAGGAAAATGACCATGATGGCCCGTCATTAAATACAGAGGCTGATCTCCGGTACGACGGTGAATGGCGCTGTTACGAGCCAGCCTCACCTGAGGGATAAGCTGCTCCCATCGAGTAGGTGTTGTGTTGGCTAGGGATGCAATTGCATCCTTCACTACTCTGTTCGTTCTTTCTATCATCCCATTGGCCTGGGGATGATAAGCGGTTGTCATGGTTGTCTTTATCTGCAGCAGACGACAACATTCCTTAAATAGCCGATTATTAAATTCAGATCCCCCATCCGTTTGTATAAGGCGAGGAGGACCGAATATCGTAACGAACTCTTGGAACATGGCATCAGCTACAGAGTCAGCATGCTTGGTTTTCAATGGAACAATCTGGACGTACCGAGTCAAATGATCAATGGTGGTCAGACAGTAACGATAACCAGCCTCAGATCTCCCTAGCTCAATCAAGTCTGCACTCACTTTTTCGAGAGGAACTGAGACGTCTGGCGGCTTTGCAAGAGGAGCCTTCCTGGAGCTTCCTTTACGTCGTTGGCAGTCCTCACAGGCTGCAACATACTCCTTGACATCACGGAGCATGTTTGGGAAGTAAAACATGTCCTTAAGCTTGACGAACGTTCTAAAAACTCCAGGATGAGCAGCAATTGGAGAGGAGTGGGCCAACTTTAATGCACTCCTTCGAAGTTGTCGAGGAACCACAAGTTGGCTCACAATTCGATCCGGTAAGGGTCTTACATGGTACAAAACACCATTTTGGAGATCGAATTCTTCTAGTGGGCGTGGAGGTTTTCTGTTAGGAACTGCTTTCTCTTCCAGATAAGCAATAATTTCGTGCCACATCGGATCCTTCAGCTGCTCTGACCTCATGGTCTTTGGGTCTGAATCTGCTATACTCACAGCTGAAATATTTCGGCTTAGCATATCTGGAATGTGGTGTGAGGTGCCAGGTTTGTATAGAATGTTAAATGAATAACCAGACAGTTCATATGCCCACCTAGACATCCTTGGAGACTGTTTTCTTTGTGAAAACGTACACAAGCGGTCGATGGTCAGTGTACACCGTAAATCTGTGACCATACACATAAGGATCAAATGTCGGAACGCTCTCAACAACGGCAAGAGCCTCAGCATCAATAGCAGAATATCGAGTCTCTGGTCCTCTCAATTTACGACTGTAGTAAGCTATTGCATGGGGCTTGTTCTCGCTGTCTCTCTGCATTAATGTAGCACCAATGGGAACTTGTGATGCGTCCATGTGTATCTCAAACGGGATAGCAAAATTCGGTTGACGTAAAATTGGGGCATTCATCAAAGCATCCTTCAAAGACTGAAATGCTTTCTGGCACTCATCTGTCCATCTAAATCTATTATCTTTCTTGATGAGTTGGGTCAATGGTGCAGCTACTTTAGCATAATCTGGAACATGCCTTCGAAAGAATCCTGTAGCTCCTAAGAATCTTCTCACCCCCCTGACTGTCTTTGGGGCTGGCATCTCCACAATTGCTCGAACTTTGTCAGGATCAGGGAGAATGCCTTCAGGAGTGACTCTGAATCCTAAGAACCTGAAGTTCTGCACGACAAATTCACACTTGTTAACATTCAGCTTGAACCCAGCACAATCTAAAATGTCTAGTGTTTCTTTCAGATGGCAAAGATGTTCGTCAAAGTTCTTACTGTAGGCAACAATGTCGTCTAGGTAAGCTAATGTGTACCGGCCAAGAACTGGGCTAAGAATCGCATTCATAGTTCGCTGAAAAGTTGTCGGTGCCGTAGACAAACCAAATGGCATACGGCGCCATTGAAAAAGGCGATAACCATCGCTGAATGCCGCTTTGGGCCGATCTTCAGGTGCCACTGGGATACTCCAGTAAGCACTCCTGCTGTCAAGCAATGAAAAGACTGCTGTCTCTCTGAGCTCATCCACCAGCTCATCGATCCTTGGCAAAGGGTACGTGTCAGCTATTGTCACAGAGTTCAGCCGACGATAATCTACACAGAAGCGAACTGTTCCATCCTTCTTTTTAACAAGTACTACGGGTGAGAGCCAGGGTGACGTGCTTGGTTCAATCACACCAGCCTCAAGCATAGCGTCACACTCTTTCCGTATCTGCTGTTTAGATTCTTCAGGTAGTCGCCATTGACGCGTACATAATGGCTGAGTCTCATGGGTAGGTATACGATGTTGTACACCTGGTACAGTGCCAATAGAAAATTTATCTGAGCTAAAGAGTCGTGGATAATTAACCAAAAGTGACAGGATATCCTCACGTTGCGTGTCTGATAAGTGGCTCAAATCTGGACCAGTTTCTTGAGTGTCTGTTGCCATAGCAACCGATGCAATATCTGGAGGATCATCTAAACTTGTCTCAGGAAAAACAACAAAGTCACTTTCATCATAACCAAAGTCTAATTGACCGTAGGCTACGTCAAAATCATCTTCCTCAAATCTGACGTCTGGGTCAGAGGCATCACCATTAATATTGAATTCCCCTGGTAAATGTTTAGGAACGTTTGAGTTATCCTTAACCTGCTCCTCAGCAGAATGAGATCTTTCAGATGAATGCTTCATATCCACCACAGTGCATAGTGATCCAGTTGCCACGTGTGTACCATTTCGCAGGTGTATAGGACGAGCTCCTCCATTCACAACCCATACGGAAGCTGTCCCATTCTCGGGAACAACTACCGTCCTTGGTACAACAACTTTGTCAGTGGCTGCTTCTAGAATCACTTCCTTATCATTAAATGTCTGAGGCACAGTCACCAAAACATACCGACCACTACGAGGAGGACACAAGGTGGTTCTCTTGAGGGCCAACTTCTGACAGTGATTCTAAGGAGTGAATTCCGCAACAGCAGTGATACCCAAGGTCGTGCCAACAGCATATGTTATAGGGAGTATTATCCCTTGAAGCTTCAGGTAATCTCTTTGTGGAGCATGATTATGTAACAGCTGGTAACAGAATCTTTGCAGAAAATCCATTCCAATAAGAACATCTCCCGGAAAATCTATACCCTCCACCAAACACAATCTATGACAACACTTCCGGATTCTCCTGCCATTACCAAAGGATACATCGACATCCCATTCAGATGTAGCCTCGAAGAGCCGGCCTGAAACTCCTCGAAGACCACGTCCTTCATGATAAATTCTTTTCGGAGTCATTGTCTGTGAAGCACTCATTTTAAGCAGAGTAACTTCAGATCCGGTATCAATAAAAGCTGTAACTGCAACTCCTCCAACACGGATCTTCACTAGAGGTCTCCCACATGGACCTTGAGCAGTGATCTCAGAAACCTCAGATACTGTCTGGACCGCAGCCTCTGTCAACTGTCGTTCTCCTTCGTACGAAATCTGGTTCTCCTCGAAAGCTGACCTTTCTCGGGCTCCTTTGATACTCGGAGGTGAGTGGAGCTCCTCCCCTCTGGCCATCCTGAAAGGGACACTGTCTGCGAATGTGACCTTCTCTTTGACATCCCCAACAAACAAGTGTCGATCGCTGATATGCCGAACCGCGATAAGTACGAGGCGCGTCACGAAATCTCTCTGCAATACCAGATCTTCGTGGTTCTGCAGGGAGTTTAGGAGGTTCATCATGGCTAGACACTCCTACTCTAGCATTCCACAATCGCTGTGAAGCTTCAACAAGTGACTGAACCGAGTCACCTTCTTTCAGAGCTAGAAGTTCTTTTAGCCAGCTTGGCAATCCCTGTAAAAATACCCTTCGTATTAACTCCTCGGGGCTACCTATGGCTTCTTTGTGATCTCGATAGCCTTGGTACACCATGCCTTCAAGCACTGCATAAAAATCAAGAGGAGGAGCCTGCCCTGCAAGCATACGGACCTCGTATAGTAGACCGAAAAAGTCAGAGGCTGATCACGTTCCTCTAAACTTTTGTCTGAGCTTTTGTTTAAAGTCTACCCATGAACAGATGTCATCAAAAATGGGTGAGTTAATTATCAATTCCGCTTGTCCTCTGCGATGTGCTCTGGCAGCCCGAATCAAAGCCTCATCGGTGGCAGGCTTAACTGTATTTTCAAGCTGCCTAATCAAGCCTTCTACCTCCTGATTACGTCGGAGTGGTTGTGAAGCTGGAGCTTCAGCTTTAAACTTCGAAATGGAATCACGATCAGAAACTATCAAATAAGTTGGCTGTGAGGTAGAATGTGTGTCAGCCCTATTATATACTCGTGCCGCCTGCTGACCAGGAGGCGTAAAAAGTGTGCGAGGTGCAACTGTGGGCCTTGCAGAAGATAAAGGGTCAACAGTTACCTACGGTTGTGAATCAGCTTGAATGCTGAAATTCGCCGGAGTGAGCATCGGCGGAGATGTGTCGCTCACAATCAACCGCCTGGTGGTTCTCGGAACAGCTCCTCTCACAGGTGATGTGTGAGGTGAAAGTGCCGTGGCACCCTGTGGCTCTGCAGCACTTGTAGTGGTACCAGATTCTAGCCTCAAAGTTAATCTTTCTAACAAACCTTTAATTTCATCTCGCTCCTTCTCTTTCTCCCTCTCGAAACGCTTGACCTGATTTGCTAACTCTTTAATCATGCCCCTCAACTCCGTGACCTCATCAACCAGAAGGATCTCATCATCAAGGTTGGGGCGAGATTCCTCCTCAAGCTCAGGTGCAGGCTGAGACTTCTTCCTCCTTTCCCTAACCATGATTATATCAAACAGTGACCACGCAAAGATCAAACGGAAATCAAATCACAATGAAAAGCGACAGTATACACCAAAAACGATTTCAACACAAACACAAACAAGTACAAGTAACACAAAGAAATAAATTAATATGATAAGAGCTAAAGGTTTGAAGCTGGTACATCACATTAAAACACAAACAAAACTGAAAGCAAACCCTTAAATTACGTATACCGTGAATAGTATCTTACTCTACACCAGTCTTCATTAACCTTTAACTATCATCACTATGCTTTGGCAAAAACTTCGAAACATTTAAGATCATCAGCACCAAAACAATTACAAACCATCAAAATTCAAACAATCAATCCCACTAACGATGCCACCATTATCCGCTGTAGGGGTTATCATGATCTTACCCCCTAGTTTGCGGGGCCGTAGGAGCCAACGAGACCTAAGCCTCCGGCCTCCTGTTTCGGCACAGAGTAATTATCATGTTGTCGTGGTGTGATGTCGATACTGGTAGCGTGTTCCACTGACAATTGTTTCGACCAAAGCATATATCATAGAAAAATAGATAATTAATTTAAAGTCCGTGTAACTGATAAAACGTAACATTAAAATCATCAAAACAAATGAAACTCATGACTAATTAAAACAAAGTTAAAATAAATTCAATGAATCAGTAAAGTACGTTACGCTCCACAGGAAGTTATTTATTTCAGTTATCTTTAAAATCAAGCCATTAAAATGTCTTATCATTTCCTTTATATATCCCATTCTTTAGTAAACTGTAAGTAATAAATATGAATCATAAATGGTAAACGAAACAAAAGGCATAACTCAAACTATTATTATTAAAAGCACAAAAACGTTAACACATAAAAATAAGCAAAACCTCCGAAACAATAAAAGCAAAAGAAATGTACGTAAAAA
>NC_091572.1:16190004-16205673 GCF_042767895.1 Penaeus vannamei
GGAGGAAATCCCCCCCTTAATTCTTCTCATTTGAGTACCACCGGTTATTGTCTGTCCTCATTAAGAGTATGAGTGACCATGCCATAAAGGCTCTAGGTATCCCTGCTGTTATAGCAAAGACGGATTAGTAGTTTACTACCAACGGCATCCTTGAGGTGGACTCTCTGAATTGTAGCCAGACTCTCTGAATTGTAGCCGAAGTTGTGTGCCCAACATTCCTGAATTCAGCCACCTCCCTATTGTAGGAAGGCACATCCCTGCAGTTCTTGTTCTCCTTCCTTTTTCACATTTACTTTTTCCATTTCTCCTGTTCTGTTGTGGGCCACCTTCAAGCATGAAGCACTTGATGCTGCTCAAGAGACGATTGGTGTATGCCCGAGAGCAATACAGAATTTCATCTCACAAAAGACATTGGAAGCCACAGATACTTGTCGTGCGGCTCGTTTGACAGGGGATCGGGAATTGCACCGTTCTCATGTGCGCAGAACTCGGCCTCTGTTAAGAAGAGACAAGGAACAGTTTATTACGAGTCTTGCAGAGGAGGTAGAAGGCCAATTCTTAGTAAATGACCTTCGTCCTGCATACCAAGCCCTGAGAAAGCTGAACTCCAAGCCCTATTCACAGGTAACAGCAGTTCGCTTATTAAACGGTCAGATCGTTTCAGATCCTGTTGCGGTGGGGAAATGTTGGGCCGAGTATTTTGACCCACCAACAGTTAACTTGGATGCGGGAGTGCCGAGATCCCGTTGCCGGACTCACCATCAGTGAGGATCCTCCCTCCCTAAATGAAGTTAGGGACCTCCTAACTGAAGTTAGGGGGGCAATCTCCAAGCTGAAGAGTGGTAAAGTAGCAGGTATCTGCAGAATATCAGCTGAACTGTTAAAGGCGAGTGCTGAACCTATGGCACGGGGGTTACATGCTGTCCTTGCTGGCATTTCCTCTTGACCTGCTGAAGAGTGTAGTCAACTCTCTCTGGACAGTGAAGGGGAACTGTTGGGACTGCAGCAGTCACCGAGGCATCACACTGCTCAGTATACCAGGCAAGGTTTTCGCCCACATACTTCTGATGTATCAGAGACCATCTACTGAGGCACCAGAGACCGGAGCAATCTGGATTCACTCATGGGAAGTCCACAATTGACCATATCCTTGCGCTTCGAGTCATTGTAGAGCGTCGCCGTGTGTTCGGGCGTGGGCTTCTTACAACCTCAAGAAGGCATTCAATATGGTGCATCGGGAATCACTCTGGGAGATCCTGAGACTGAGAGGAATTCCAACAAACATTATTAGACTAATAGCAAGCCTGGTACTGAAAGTGCTGTAAAGTGTGGTGGGGGCCTGTCGAGATTCTTTCCTGTTAGTTCAGGTGTGAGGCAAGGCTGTGTCCTTGTGCCAACTCTTTTCAACACTTGCATGGACTGGATACTGGGTAGAGCTACTATTCAAAGTCAATGTGGAGCAACGTTGCGCAATATCAAGGCTACAGACCTTAACTTTGCTGATGATGTTGCTATTCAATCTGAGTCTTTGGAAACTTTAGTGGTAGCTCTGGATGCATTTAGCAATGAAGCGAAACCCTTGGGTCTAGAGGTCTCCTGGACCAAGACCAAGGTCCAGGACTTTGTGGACTTGCTAGGAGAACCTGTTCAGTTGGTACATGCTTGTGGCGAGGACATTGAAGTCACAGAGAGCTTTACATACCTTGGTAGTGTAGTTCAAAACTACACAAGTCAGCAGATGGATTGACCTGGTAGCAAGGGTCAGGAACTCTCTCAACAAGAGTATTTGGAGATGCCGTTACCTGTGCAGAAGGACCAAGCTATGGGTTTCCAGGGCCCTGATATTGCCAATCTTGATATATGATAGTGAAACCTGGACATTATCCTGTGCTTTGGCGGCTTGTCCTGAAGCCTTTTGTAATAGGTCCTTACACCGGATTATAGGGTAATGATGGCGGGACCACGTGTCCAACCAATGGTTGCACCGTGAAACTGGCACAGGACCTGTTATCTGCACAATCCGTGATCGCCAACTCAGACTATACGGCCACCTGGCTTGCTTTCCTCAGTATGATCCTACCCATCAGGACGTCTCTTCGAAACAACTCTGGGTGGAGGCCTGTGGGACAACCTAGGAAGTCGTGGCTGGGGCAGATCGACCAAACCTGTCGTGAAGAACTCCTTCAGTGGTCAGGGGGTGCTAAGATTCTGTTTTTTTATTTTTTCATTTATTTTATTTTATATATATATATATATATATATATATATATATATATATAATTGAGTTCTTTCTCAAATTTATGTTTTTTGTTATATTATGTGGAATTATTTTGTTGTCTGGTGATGTTGAGCAGAATCCTGGTCCTTCCCGTTTAAAGTATTGTCATTTACTTTTTAGAAATATTTGTGAACTGCATGGGAATTTAAGTGAGCTTGCAGTTATCTCGACAAAATTTGCCATTATTTCTTGTGCTAAAACTCTGTTTTCAGACATGAGTCACACATCAGAGTTGCTTTTAGCTAATTTTGATAAACCCTTGTTGCTACATAGGAATTTGCTGCCTCGAGCCCAAGGTTTAGGTTTAATGCTAGTCGTTTTACAAAGTATGAATGTGGTTGTTATGAATACATGGTTGTGCGAGTGTGTAGTCGTTTTAATAATTTCTACAATTTTAGTCTTTATAGAAGCCCTAACTCCAATGACAGTATTTATGAATGTTTGTTGACTTCGTACATTTCTGTTCAAGAGAATGAAAGTAAATTGGTGATTTCAATGCTCCCCACCGAGACTGGCTGAATTCTGTGTCCCCAACTGACCAGTGTGGCATTTCTGACAGATTTCGTAGATGCAGTTATGTGTGAGCAGTTAGTCCGTCATGTAACTCACAGGAGATAATCATTTGGACCTTTTACTAACTGATGTGAAAGGGGTAATTGATGTAAACCATTATGCCAATTTTTTTTCTTTCTTTCTTGACCACTGCAGTCTAGCTTGTAAGATCCAGCTGGACTTTCCTATACCAGATTTAACTCAAATTAGACGTCTTCTTAAAGTATAGAATAAACTGGAATGGTGTCTACCATGCTTTTGATAGCATTGTTTGGTGAAATGTTTATAATGCTCCTTGTCCTATTAAAGCTTTGAACTTGTTATTGTTGGGCATCATAACGAAGTTTGTAACCAGCAAAACTCTGAAATCCCGTTCACATGATAAAGCATGGTATAATGGACGCTTATAAGGTCATACATGCTTGCCTACAATCTCTGGTCTGCTAACCGTACTCGTCATCGTTGGGAGAATTATGTTGCCATGCAAAACACAGCAACAAATATTTATAAGGCTAAATCTGAGTATAATGTTCATTTGAAAGTTCTCACAAAAGCCTCACAGCCTCATAAATGGTGGTCAAAACCTAAAATATAGTCCGTTTGAGAAAGCTCCCTTGTTAGCAACTTGTTTTATTTCAGATCCTCTGAAATCAAGTATCTGGTATCAGAATTAGATGAATGTGGTGGAGTAGACCCTAATAGCTTTTTCCTTTGATTTTAAGACTAAATGGACAATTAGCTCATAAATTAGCCATAATCTTACGTTTGTAAAGGGTGATCTTCAGAGTGTTGGCGCTTTGGCAATGTTACCCATATTCTCAAGGGCCCACTATAGTCTTCTACTAAATATAGGCCTATTTCAATTATACCAATTTTATTTATTTATTTATTATTTCAATGTTTTCTAATCAAATATCTTCCTGTATATTTGAGACCGTTTCTTCCAGAGATTCAGTTTGGATATAGAAAGGGACTCAGTTGCAGTGATGTGTTGCTCATGTTAGTGCATGAAATATATTCTGCTTTAGATAAGGTTCATGAGTCAAGATTTGTGTCGCTGGGTTGTGCTGTAGTTTTTGACACTTAATCCCAAGGATTTATTTTTTAAATTACAGTCTGTTGGTGTTAGTAGCAAAGTTTTAAGTATTTTAACAATATTTAAGGGTACCGTCTGGTCTTTTTTCGGAGATTTTCGCCCATCTTGCCGAAATTGAGTTAAATGCATTTTCAAGGAGTTCCTAGGCCCCCGGTTCTCCCCTGAAAAATTCAAGACTCGACCTTTATTTTTTAGGTGGTAGCAGCCATTTTCGATGTTGACTGAAACTTTTTTTTTCACGTTACCTTAGAAAATCGGCAATTGTGACGCAATGATTAGAGATAACCAAAAAAATGAGATTATTTTCTAGTAGCATATTAAATTTCACATAAGATGAGAGCAACCTTCATCTTTTCGGAATAATTTTTAAAATCTGGCAAGTGTCCAAAAAAACGATAATGAAGAAATTTTTCTTACAAATAAATAAACATATATTTTCTTTATATTTTCATCATACTTATTTTGATTTATGAGGAAAATATTTCGAAAAGGCAAACCTCCCCCCTCCCCAAATGGGGGGTAGGATTGCCAAATGATCTAGATCCTCACTAAAATTTGGTGGAATATTAATTAGACTAAGACAAACCTCAGGTAAAAAAAAAATATTCATATCTGGTCATAACTATTCGAGTTAGAGCAAAAAATCCTGGATCGAAACCATGGTCCGCATCACCACCAAAGTGCAAAAAGCATCTAAGTTAGGTTAAAACACACCTTTGGTTAAAATCTCATTAAAATGTGTTCATAACTTTCAGAAATATTAGGAAACACACACACAAAACAATAAACAACAACAAACAAACCAAGAAACAAACGGAAGTAACAATATAAATACACAAAAGGTCATGGGGTATACGAAAATTATCTATATGTGCTCATATACTTAATATACATACTTTCACATCGCCATGTAATTTTTCTTTTTCGTCTTTCCACGGTTTTAGTTTAGTTTAGTCCTTTATTTACCACCCTGGCTAACTGCACAGGCGTAGGCAAGCTGTGATACATTTGATACATGGTCAAAACATTATATAATAGTATTACAGTGTAAATCTAGATCATAAAATTATTACGGTCTAAAATATATCAATTAAAAGAACAGAACAACAGTAATTTATCTACTCATATACCAAGCCGGCGTACGGCTTGGGCGTGAAAAGGCAATGTAACATTTGATATGTGGTCATGTGATACTACATTCCAAATTTAGGATATAACATAATTATATCTTCCAAGACATCAGATGATATGAAGTAGTTACATAGTTCTCCATACCTCATGCTAGGTGGTCTGAAAGGGTGTATTACATGGCACTCTGAGATATAATGTACGTGTTCGCTTATATTCTTCATTGCATAATTTACACTTAGTTTCGTCAACATTACAGGCTGTACTGACCTGCCAGTACAATCTATATCCCAGCGTGATTCTTGCGGTCACAATATCAGACTGTCTTGTTCTTGTTTTGTATAAACCATAGATGAATACATCTTGCATAAACCGGTCATAGTGCTTTATGCTACAGTTTTCAGGCCGTTGAGAATTAATCAAGTCAGACAAGTCCTCTTTGAAGGACGTTTTAATTATGTGTGAAATCCAAGCAAGAGGTACTCCAAGATCTATATCCACACTTTGCTTGTCACATGCTGATTTTGCTAGGCGGTCAGCATGATCATGCCTGGGGATTCCAACATGCGATGGTATCCACACAAAACGTATGTCATGGCCTCGTTCTTTTGCACGATACACATTTATCCTTATGTCATTTGCAATATTTCCTGCACCTTTGTCTAGTGTGTTCAGTGCCTGGAGAGCACTCTGTGAGTCGCAGAAAATGACTCCTGAGCCTTGATTTAATAGAAATTCGGTGGCTATGAGCATTCCTGCCAACTCAGTTTGCGTAGTGCTAGCCCAGTCATGAACCCGCTTACAATCCTGGTGCTGCAAAATATTGTTTTTATATACGACAAAAGCGCATTCTGCTTTACTCCCAGACTGCAAGGATCCATCAGTGTAGCATTCATATGCATTGGGCATAGTTTCAAGGTGTTCATTGATAATTGCTAAAGCATGCTGCTTAAGTACAGCAGGGGGGACACTGTCTTTTTTGGGGGCAGTCATATAAAATACACTTAGGTCCAACATTTTCCACGGTGGAGCAGAACGTCCATGTAGGGTCTTAGTTATGGATATGTTCAGCTGAGACAAGTGCTTACATGTTACTTGTTGCCATGGATTTGAATTTGAATCGATGTTGCTATTCAAAGTTAGCTCCACTATTCTATGTTTTAGTTGTCTTTGGAACTCTGTACAATAGAGGGGATCTCTTATTGCTTTGACGCTAAATGTGGTGTTTGTGTATAATATTCTTTCATAGACAGACGGGAAATTAAGTTCTGTTCTCATATTCACAATCCTCGTTGTCTTAGGGGAACCGAGAATAAGCCTCATGGCCTCATTTTGTACAATTTCTAAACTAGCCAACTCTGATTCCTTGTATAATACTAGGTGCAATGCATGATAATCTATGACCGACCGTATGTATGACAGGTAAATGAGTCTAGTAATATTGACATTAATACCATGGTCTTTGCCGACAAGTGTCCTAAGTGGCTTCAAACGTTCCCACAGCCTTTTCTTCAGGTTTTGTATGAACTCTGCATCATTAACAGCTACCCCAAGATATTTGTATTGGTGACAGAGATCTAGCTCAACGTCATTGATGTGAAACCTTGGCAGAGGGATTGTTTTAGGGTTAAGTGCCTTGGTTTTTTCAGTCGATATGATCAAGCCACACTCTATAGCCCTTGCTGAAAGCACATCAAGGATCTGTTGCATTCTCTCCTCGGATGAGGATTTAATGCAAATATCATCGGCATAGCAAATAATGGAGTCATTGCCCTCAAGTGATATATCGCCTAGTAATCTATGCTATGCATTAGGATGTTAAATAGCATGGGACTAAGTACGCCTCCCTGAGGTGTGCCGAGTTCAAACACTTTTGCATGAGTACTCTTAACACCCCTGAAGAAAACCTGAGCCGATCGATTGGATAGATACATTTGAATCCATGTTAACAGTTTTCCCTGAATACCAAAGCTAGCCAGTTGCTCAAGGATCATTTCTCTGTTTGCAATATCAAAGGCAGATTTAAGATCAAGAAATACGGTTTGCATGCCTGGTATTGAGTTTGTTAAGTATTCTGCAAAACAATGCTGACTGCTACGTCCTGGGAGAAATCCATACAGTCTGGGGGATAACTTAGCATGTATACGGTACATGAGTCTGTTCAGAATTATTCTCTCAAGTACTTTGCACAGACAGGAGGTCAAGGAAATTGGTCTGTATTTGTCAGTGTTGGATTTGGGTATAGGGATGATTAAACTTTTAGTCCAGGAGCTTGGGAGGATTCCTTGTGATAGGCTGAGTCTATACAGGTGTAAGAGTGGGTTGCCTGGCACCTGCGCAATGAGGCGAAGAACACTGTAAGTAATGCCATCCTCGCCAGGGGCTGTTGCCTTGCCTTTCACAAGGGCATTTCTCAGTTCCCACTCGGTTACTTCGGCAAAGTCAGATGGGTCAATAGCAGCACAGGCTACTGCTATATTGAATTTTCTATCTATTTTTGACTTGTCGAGGTGATCTTTTATCCCTTGTGGAAGTGAGCTCAGCTGAGAGTTTTCAACCCACTGCTCCAGCAGCATATTAGCCTGTTCTTGTGGGCTGTGAAACTGCGGTGTTGTGGGAGCTTTACCTGTCAGCCTATTAATCTTTCTCCATACATCAGCCATGGAAGTTTGACTATTGATGCTTTGCAAAAAATTTTCCCAGTGTTTACTACGAATCTCAGTTTTTAGTTCTCTGAATTCTTTATTGGCTTTAAGAAACTGAATAAGATTGTCTAACGTCTTGTTATCTTTATAGCAATTGGCAAGCTCCTGAACTCGTCGATGTTCCTTGGCTAGAATTGGGTCATTGATTCACCTCGGAGCTTGGGAGGCTTGGGGGCTCTTTTTCTTCGAGAGTTTTCGTGAACAGACCCATGTGTTATAGTAGTCAGTGACAACTTTGATTAAATCCTGAGAGAAATTTTCAACTGTTGTTACTTCATATGTGTTGTACCAATCAAAGACACGTGCCTTGAAGTGATGCTCCAGGCCCGGTGGGATGATTATTCTAAGCCTAGGTGTTTTAGGGGCTGAGTTGCTATCAACAGTATAGTCGGTTTGGATTGCAAAGTGGTCACTAACTAATTCTCGTACGAGTGAAGTACAGACATTACCATGAACTAGATTTTTGCCAAATACGTAATCTAACCTGCCACCTCACAAATGAGTTTCTATTTCTGTGCCATATACTGTCAGTGATCTACTATTAATGAAATGTTTGAATTCTTCCCCATTGCTATTACGCTGGCTGTCTCCAAAGTGTGGGTGCCTTGCATTAAGGTCGCCCATGCATAACGTGCCTTGGTTGTGAAAATTGGGTAAAGAACAAGCCAGAAATTTTGGCGATCTAGCATATATATTATATAGTGAAAAATACCCAGAGGCAGTCTGAATTTTTAAATGATGAAATTGAACATCATTGTTCTCGGATTTTTTAACTAATTTATGTGGCAATGTTACCTTCACATATGTTAACAATCCAGTCATGGCTGTATTCACATAAGAATGATAACCCTTAATTAAAGGTGCAATTTTCATTTTAGCAGCAGCTGCAAAAGGTTCTTGCACGCAAATCACATCAATATTATATTTACGAATATAAAACTCTAGGTCACTCAGCCTAGGCTTAATACTAAGCATATTCCATGATATGAATTTAATTGTGCGTCTATCCATATGTGAGTAGTGTATTATTATGTAATCTGTACTTCATGCGCATATATCCATTGATATTACGGAATTTAGGTTCACATAAGAAACATATAACTTCATGAATACTGTAGATTCTATTACAGATGATTGTCCTAAGCTTAAAAGTACTTTTAACCATGTCAAAGATTAGGTCTTAGCTTTGTTCCACTTCTTAGCACAGTCCCCTCGGTTGTTGTGCCGGGTGTACCTGGGGGGCTGGTGACGTCACTGGACTCCTCGTCTGACTCGGTGCTGCAGGGATCTTGGTAGTGTTCGTCGCTGCTGTCAGCGCTGACACGCCCACTCTGGTTATCAGCTCTGATGTCCTGACATCGTATCTGCTCGCTCGTTTCTCTAACACTAATAGCAGCACTAGTATCTCGGCAGTTACAGTCCCTGTTCATTTTTTCCTTGTCCTGTCTCAAGTTATTGTTTTCTTGCCTCAGAGCTTTGATTTCCTTTAAAAGCTCATGCACATTTATGTCACTATGGTCAGCTGGCGTGACGTCACTTCTTTCACATGGTTGTGCGGGGGATTCCCCGGCCAGGCCTGCGGTCATCCCTGCCCGAGGGTGAGGGACGGCCGTCTCGGCGGGCGCCTGGGGGGGGAGGGGGGTCGCGGTCTTGAGCTCTGTGATGATTAGCATCATCTTGTCAACCTGCTCCTTCAACAACGCAACCGTGTCGCGTAGTTCGGCTACCTCTGCATCCCCACTAGCCGACAGCCCCGGGAAGTCTCTGCGGCTGGTGACGTCACACACGGCACGGCTGGCCACTCCCCCGGCACGCTGGCCGCGGGTTGGGTTAGGAGGGCCGCGCTGGTCACTCGCGGTCGGCGCCGGGGCCACAGGGGGTGGGGGGGAGGGGCCAGGGCAGGGTGGGCCGCGCTGGGCACTCGCGGTCGGTGCTGCGGCCACAGGAGGAGGGGGGGGGAGGGGCCAGGGCAGGGAGGGCTGTGCACCCCCAGTGCCAGGCAGTAACACCTGCCTTCCCACACCTGAAGCAGGATGGGACGAAGCTCGGTGCATCTGCAGTAGGCTCTCGCCCTGTAGCACTGCGAGGACACTCCTTGGCACTGTGTTGCTCGCCACATGCTGCGCAGCGTGCCTTATCCTTGCAATACTTAACTACATGGCCGCTTCCCATGCAGTTGTAGCATATGACAGGGGATGCCCTCCACGGCCGCACGTGGCTGGTGGGCATGTACTTCCCGAAGAATTTGTATGTACTTGGAGGGGGTTGCTCTCCTTTACATACAATGCGGATTCGGTTTAATGGCTGGCCATCCTTGTACACTTGAATAGCCTTGTGGACTCCATCGAGTGTATTTGCGTTGTCAAGGTCAAGGTCCATGTTATAATGTGTGACGAGGTATTCGTCATATTTTTTTTATTTCTTCTTTTCATCGCATGATTTGAAGGTAATACCTCCAATAAGTCCCCCAGTAAGGTTTTCTATATAGCTCTGCTGGGAGCGAGCGACATAGATATATGGCGAGGAGAGCGTGTCCCCTCTCACAAAGTCAATGGGTGTACCCCGCAGGTTCGAAGAGGGGTTGCCAAGGTCCTGTAGCCATTTCATTTTTTCTTTTTTCGTGGTGCCTTCAGGGAAGGCGAGACGGACGTAGTCTTTCCTAGGTGCGAGTGGCGTCTTGCTGGCGTTAGTGGGCTCTCTTTTCTTTCTCTTTTTCTGGCCCACTAACGTGAAGCCGTCACCTCCTTGGTCGGCGTCGGCGTCACCCACCTGGGCATCACTGTCATTTCGTGCCTCTTGCATGGCGATGGGTTCAGCGGGCCTGTCCACTGAATTACAGGCTGAAGCGCATTCTTTAGCCGTGGGAGGGGTGGGACAGCTACCCAGCCTGTCTTCCCCCTCAGTGTTTACTTTGCGGTTTTCCCCCATCGTGGGGGTGGTGACTGCGGCGCCTGGCGCGCCTGGCTCGCCCGCCTCGTAACAGGTGAATTATGGCGCTCGGGACAACGGGGCACTCAGCTCCAACGGTCACTAACACAGTACTTGGCGCTCGGCGGAGGAATGAATTCAATTGAATTTAAAACATAACCATGTTCACATCACTACTCTCATGACGTTTCAATTGCGAGGTATATGCGCACCTAAAGATTCATGAACAATTTCCTCGTACATGACACCAGAGATCCATGTGTAAGGGGCGAGGGCACCGGAGCAGGGCACCACACGACCTCTTTGTGTGAGGTCACGGAGTGTACTGCTTTCCACGGGGTCTGTGAAAATTGGCCCCATGACCCCGTAGAGTTAAACGCCATTATTCCGCAGATGTAAAGAGACTATTCCATGATAGGTAAATAATAGATGATTATATCAATAACAAGTATTTCGTACATGAGTTGTCATGTAAAATTTATAAATAAAGTAAAGGAAAAAGATCGCGATTATTAGGTCCTTTACACTTTTTCATAGAGCATACATATTTTCAGTCAGATTGTAATGTATTATGGCTCATTTTGTAGCTGACTAGTAGATCTACTACATGGTGCAATAAGGATTTACAATATTCTCATGTGCTTCTTTTAAAAGTGACATTTTCAAAATCTCCTATTAGGGTGTTAAGTCACCTTTGGAAGATATTCACCCAAAGAAAAGTAAGGTCGACTTCTCAAAAATGGCTTCAGCATATAATAGTAGAAGGATAGTTCTATTCATACATGAAAATGACTCTATGATTATTTTTGGATTTTTGTGATTTTTTAAAAATGGTCAATGTAGGCCTATTGTCCCCCAAATCACTGCCACCACTCTACACTATACGCAAGATTTTGAGAAACCGTTACATGCTGGCAATGTCCGGAAGAATTCGGAAAGCAGGTAGATGATAGAGATTATGTTGTAAGAAGACTTTGCCTTTAAAGATTGTAACTACTCCGACTCTTGATAATTTTAATAGATCAGCTAACATGTTTTTCTTACATAAATATCTGACTTTCTATTCTGTCATTCTTTGACACCTTTGGTGGTATAAATCTGGATTTGCCTTTAAAGATTGTAACTACTCCGACTCTTGATAATTTTAATAGATTAGCTAACATGTTTTTCTTACATAAATATCTGACTTTCTATTCTGTCATTCTTTGACACCTTTGGTGGTATAAATCTGGATTTGCCTTTAAAGATTGTAACTACTCCGACTCTTGATAATTTTAATAGATCAGCTAACATGTTTTTCTTACATAAATATCTGACTTTCTATTCTGTCATTCTTTGACACCTTTGGTGGTATAAATCTGGATTTTTTCAGTTGCTCTTTATATAGCTAATTAAAATAATGTAATTATATATATATATATATATATATATATATATATATATATATATATATGTGTGTGTGTGTGTGTGTGTGTGTGTGTGTGTGTGTGTGTGTGTGTACTCACACATATATAATTTTAAATATTCATATTCCCTGTTACAGTTTCTCGGCGCGACCACAGAGGCTGCGACGCCCTTGCCGTAGTGTTCATGAGCCACGGCGAAGTCAAAACCAGAAGCAACATGGAGTTAGTTTGCGCCAAAGACGATAGGCTTCCCACCAAGGAACTGTGGATAAACTTCACGGCTGAGCGGTGCCCGGGACTCGCCGGCAAACCTAAGCTGTACTTCATTCAGGTAATTTCTTCCCTCCTCTCTCGCGTTGAACCCATACTTCCTATTCTTCTTCATTGCCTTAATCCCTAGTCGGCCATTCGAATACACTGCCTCCAGCTTGGTTTGTCCTGAGCTACTGTATCTATCATTTGCAACGTATCACCCGTCATATAGGAACCCACTCCTGTATCCAAATAGCATACCCCAAAGGTAGAATTCACAGTATAAATTTCCGCGACAGGCTTGCAGAGGCTCCAAGGTGGACAAGGGCAAGAGAATAACTCGGCCCGCGATTGGCATACCGGTTCAGACGGACAGCATTCAGGAGGACTATGTTATTCCCCTCCATGCTGATCAGCTTGTTATGTGGGCTTCCTACCCGGGTAAGTTCAGTCATTAGATTTTGGCAGAAGTCTAATGGTTTTCCTGCTGAATCCACAACCTGTATTCGTGGTATATTCTTTGTCACACTTTTCATGTTAGAGTTCGTTCCAACAGATCAGATCTCGCATAATGCATCCTAGTATTTTCATGCCCCAGGAGTGTTAATTAAACACGCGGCCTACTGCGGCCCGCCACACTCCTACGTTCGGTCCGCGGCACATTTGCTTTTGTGTCACAGTTGGCCGTTTTACATGAATGATTAAGCCAGTCCTTCATATTTTAAGATTATTCCCTACACTCTAATATATCTTATATATATATATATATATATATATATATATATATATATATATATTAGTTTTTTTTTTTTTTTTTTTTTTTTTTTTTTTTTTTTTTTTTTTTAAGAATGAAATAGCCTCTTGCATTTTTGCGTCAACCGTTTCGTCCCGTCGACTCCTTATTTGGCTCGCATAATGTATACAAAGGAAAATGTGGCTCCTTGTGATAAATGAGATTGACATTGTCCTTCATTATGACAGTACATACCTGAACTATTTTTTTCTGTGATCCAGTGTTTTCTGAAGCATCTGTATTTCTGGTGGAATATTTAAATCAAGATGTAATATTTGATAACCACTTAGTAAAGTATGGAAAAACTGGTTAGATACTTTTAGATATTGTTTGTAGATACAGGCATGCAAGATGTTTATGATTTAGAACAGTACTGTTTGAAGATTCATATGGATCTGCTTAGTATGTAACAAGTCAGTCATCTATGTGTGCTAAATGATGCGGCTAGGATATTAGTGTTGTAAATAAATGGAAGGGTCAGAGCAGTGGTTCTTCGCCTTTTTACAACCATAGCTTTACGGATTTGTTCTTTCCTTTATGAATAAAATTCCCTCAATTTTAAAGAAAATTAGATTTGTTTTTCTTCGATGAGCATAAATTAGTCACATTATTATTAAACTTCTCATCATTTAACTAAACAAGAATAGCAAATATGATTAGAGAAATTCCTGCTTTTCCCAAAGGGTCGCGCCCCCCTGGGAAATTACGGACGCGCTCCTAGGTTAAGAATCACTGGGTTAGAACTACTACAATTCCTTGTTCTTTTATTTTGATAGACTTGGTTTTTATATGTATGTTTGTGTATTGTATGCGTCATTTTCTTTAAAGTATCTCTCTCCTCTCTCTCTCTTCCTCTTCTCTATTTTTTGCTTCCTTTCTGTCCCTTTATATCTAAACCTCTTTCGCTTTTACTACAGGCTTTCCGGCCTTCACGAGTGAACGTAAAGGGATCCAAGGAAGTGTCTTCATCCACTTCTTGGCCGAGAACCTCAAGAACTGTGCCAGTACATCTCCACGACCAAGTCTGTTTTCCATTCTTCTCAAAGTCACCAGGGAAGTAGCAGTCCTCTACGAGAGCAGGCCTGAAAGCTCTGAATATAACAAAAACAAACAAGTTCCTTACATCCACTCGACACTCCTCCGTGAAATTTACTTCTAAGAGGATGCTTTCCGAGTTCATCCTTGGGTTGGATGCGGAGACCTTCTGCATATTCCCTGTTGCTTTGTACTTTGCCTCTTTATTTCAGTGATATTAATGGCTGGATAATCTTTACTTTCTTGAGTTCTGGTTGTTCGATGCTTGTAGAATGCGATTTGTTCTTACTGACATTTGGAAGAAATTTTAATTTTATTATTGTTGTCATTAAGTTTCTTTTAAATTACTATTATTATCTACTAAATAAATGAGACTTGATATGTATTTTTGCTCTCAGGAGCTGTTACTGCTAATGGTAACAATTCAGGATTCTTACTGAAAAGTACTAGATCCCGACAAATCATACCGAAACTCATGAATTTCAAAATTAATCACTTGATCTAGAATTACGCTTTTCCTTTTTCCCGGTAAGCTTTCGTAGGTAATGATGACGATAACTTTTTTGTCCTTTCTATCCACTAGTTGCTGGGAGGGTTACCAAGATGTACACTTCACACCAAGTAACAGATATGCTCTCCATCCCCGGGCTCGCTACCCCTTACAAATGCACACGCACACAGGGGCATAACTAGGAATAGGCAACACTAAAAACAAAATCGAGTAAAAATTTCTGGTTATTTCACTTATAGGAATACGTGAAACAGACTGACTGAGACGTGACAAAGGCTTCCTCACTCCATACGTGTAGTGTATATGTGATATGGAAAAACGATACGTTTCCTGTCGTTTCTCCATATCACATATGAATATCTTAGTACACTCGGGTCTATTGCGATGTTTCTATTTCGTTTCCATTTCTCCTAATAAAGTGTGGAGTGGAAATGTAGACTAGTACCAGAATTTTTTCTTCTTCTAAGAGCCATATCATTGTACTTGGTTCACCCAAAAGTGCCAGATGTGGTACATTAGTACCAAATTTAGCAACCTTGTCATATTATCTCTACTAGATGCCATTTTCTCTTAGACCCCCGCTGAACAAATGAAAATAAATAGATAACACTATTACGGTGAAAATTATAGGATAACAAGGAAGATCTGAAGCTGATGCCATGCTAAGAACACGGTCAACAGACACAGGACACAGTTGCAGAAACAAGTCCACTGAGACATGGAGGATGTAGCAAATACCTTATACAATTATGTCTCGCAAGAATATGGAAAAGTAGCCACTGCCACCACCCGTTTAATTAACGTATGGGAACGTAGTGTATATGTGAGAAGAATGATGGTGTGGAAGACGGATGTGGGGAAAGGAGCGAAAGAGTAAATGTAGTGTGTGTGTGTGGTGTATATGTATGGTGCGAGATCACAAAGGCTGGTACGCGTGAAATGAGCCGAGGAGAGGCGTGTGCGGGGAGAGTCCTCCAACGCAATC
>NC_091572.1:16206173-16236173 GCF_042767895.1 Penaeus vannamei
AGTTAGGGACCTCCTAACTGAAGTTAGGGGGGCAATCTCCAAGCTGAAGAGTGGTAAAGTAGCAGGTATCTGCAGAATATCAGCTGAACTGTTAAAGGCGAGTGCTGAACCTATGGCACGGGGGTTACATGCTGTCCTTGCTGGCATTTCCTCTTGACCTGCTGAAGAGTGTAGTCAACTCTCTCTGGACAGTGAAGGGGAACTGTTGGGACTGCAGCAGTCACCGAGGCATCACACTGCTCAGTATACCAGGCAAGGTTTTCGCCCACATACTTCTGATGTATCAGAGACCATCTACTGAGGCACCAGAGACCGGAGCAATCTGGATTCACTCATGGGAAGTCCACAATTGACCATATCCTTGCGCTTCGAGTCATTGTAGAGCGTCGCCGTGTGTTCGGGCGTGGGCTTCTTACAACCTCAAGAAGGCATTCAATATGGTGCATCGGGAATCACTCTGGGAGATCCTGAGACTGAGAGGAATTCCAACAAACATTATTAGACTAATAGCAAGCCTGGTACTGAAAGTGCTGTAAAGTGTGGTGGGGGCCTGTCGAGATTCTTTCCTGTTAGTTCAGGTGTGAGGCAAGGCTGTGTCCTTGTGCCAACTCTTTTCAACACTTGCATGGACTGGATACTGGGTAGAGCTACTATTCAAAGTCAATGTGGAGCAACGCTGCGCAATATCAAGGCTACAGACCTTAACTTTGCTGATGATGTTGCTATTCAATCTGAGTCTTTGGAAACTTTAGTGGTAGCTCTGGATGCATTTAGCAATGAAGCGAAACCCTTGGGTCTAGAGGTCTCCTGGACCAAGACCAAGGTCCAGGACTTTGTGGACTTGCTAGGAGAACCTGTTCAGTTGGTACATGCTTGTGGCGAGGACATTGAAGTCACAGAGAGCTTTACATACCTTGGTAGTGTAGTTCAAAACTACACAAGTCAGCAGATGGATTGACCTGGTAGCAAGGGTCAGGAACTCTCTCAACAAGAGTATTTGGAGATGCCGTTACCTGTGCAGAAGGACCAAGCTATGGGTTTCCAGGGCCCTGATATTGCCAATCTTGATATATGATAGTGAAACCTGGACATTATCCTGTGCTTTGGCGGCTTGTCCTGAAGCCTTTTGTAATAGGTCCTTACACCGGATTATAGGGTAATGATGGCGGGACCACGTGTCCAACCAATGGTTGCACCGTGAAACTGGCACAGGACCTGTTATCTGCACAATCCGTGATCGCCAACTCAGACTATACGGCCACCTGGCTCGCTTTCCTCAGTATGATCCTACCCATCAGGACGTCTCTTCGAAACAACTCTGGGTGGAGGCCTGTGGGACAACCTAGGAAGTCGTGGCTGGGGCAGATCGACCAAACCTGTCGTGAAGAACTCCTTCAGTGGTCAGGGGGTGCTAAGATTCTGTTTTTTTATTTTTTCATTTATTTTATTTTATATATATATATATATATATATATATATATATATATATAATTGAGTTCTTTCTCAAATTTATGTTTTTTGTTATATTATGTGGAATTATTTTGTTGTCTGGTGATGTTGAGCAGAATCCTGGTCCTTCCCGTTTAAAGTATTGTCATTTACTTTTTAGAAATATTTGTGAACTGCATGGGAATTTAAGTGAGCTTGCAGTTATCTCGACAAAATTTGCCATTATTTCTTGTGCTAAAACTCTGTTTTCAGACATGAGTCACACATCAGAGTTGCTTTTAGCTAATTTTGATAAACCCTTGTTGCTACATAGGAATTTGCTGCCTCGAGCCCAAGGTTTAGGTTTAATGCTAGTCGTTTTACAAAGTATGAATGTGGTTGTTATGAATACATGGTTGTGCGAGTGTGTAGTCGTTTTAATAATTTCTACAATTTTAGTCTTTATAGAAGCCCTAACTCCAATGACAGTATTTATGAATGTTTGTTGACTTCGTACATTTCTGTTCAAGAGAATGAAAGTAAATTGGTGATTTCAATGCTCCCCACCGAGACTGGCTGAATTCTGTGTCCCCAACTGACCAGTGTGGCATTTCTGACAGATTTCGTAGATGCAGTTATGTGTGAGCAGTTAGTCCGTCATGTAACTCACAGGAGATAATCATTTGGACCTTTTACTAACTGATGTGAAAGGGGTAATTGATGTAAACCATTATGCCAATTTTTTTTCTTTCTTTCTTGACCACTGCAGTCTAGCTTGTAAGATCCAGCTGGACTTTCCTATACCAGATTTAACTCAAATTAGACGTCTTCTTAAAGTATAGAATAAACTGGAATGGTGTCTACCATGCTTTTGATAGCATTGTTTGGTGAAATGTTTATAATGCTCCTTGTCCTATTAAAGCTTTGAACTTGTTATTGTTGGGCATCATAACGAAGTTTGTAACCAGCAAAACTCTGAAATCCCGTTCACATGATAAAGCATGGTATAATGGACGCTTATAAGGTCATACATGCTTGCCTACAATCTCTGGTCTGCTAACCGTACTCGTCATCGTTGGGAGAATTATGTTGCCATGCAAAACACAGCAACAAATATTTATAAGGCTAAATCTGAGTATAATGTTCATTTGAAAGTTCTCACAAAAGCCTCACAGCCTCATAAATGGTGGTCAAAACCTAAAATATAGTCCGTTTGAGAAAGCTCCCTTGTTAGCAACTTGTTTTATTTCAGATCCTCTGAAATCAAGTATCTGGTATCAGAATTAGATGAATGTGGTGGAGTAGACCCTAATAGCTTTTTCCTTTGATTTTAAGACTAAATGGACAATTAGCTCATAAATTAGCCATAATCTTACGTTTGTAAAGGGTGATCTTCAGAGTGTTGGCGCTTTGGCAATGTTACCCATATTCTCAAGGGCCCACTATAGTCTTCTACTAAATATAGGCCTATTTCAATTATACCAATTTTATTTATTTATTTATTATTTCAATGTTTTCTAATCAAATATCTTCCTGTATATTTGAGACCGTTTCTTCCAGAGATTCAGTTTGGATATAGAAAGGGACTCAGTTGCAGTGATGTGTTGCTCATGTTAGTGCATGAAATATATTCTGCTTTAGATAAGGTTCATGAGTCAAGATTTGTGTCGCTGGGTTGTGCTGCAGTTTTTGACACTTAATCCCAAGGATTTAATTTTTAAATTACAGTCTGTTGGTGTTAGTAGCAAAGTTTTAAGTATTTTAACAATATTTAAGGGTACCGTCTGGTCTTTTTTCGGAGATTTTCGCCCATCTTGCCGAAATTGAGTTAAATGCATTTTCAAGGAGTTCCTAGGCCCCCGGTTCTCCCCTGAAAAATTCAAGACTCGACCTTTATTTTTTAGGTGGTAGCAGCCATTTTCGATGTTGACTGAAACTTTTTTTTTCACGTTACCTTAGAAAATCGGCAATTGTGACGCAATGATTAGAGATAACCAAAAAAATGAGATTATTTTCTAGTAGCATATTAAATTTCACATAAGATGAGAGCAACCTTCATCTTTTCGGAATAATTTTTAAAATCTGGCAAGTGTCCAAAAAAACGATAATGAAGAAATTTTTCTTACAAATAAGTAAACATATATTTTCTTTATATTTTCATCATACTTATTTTGATTTATGAGGAAAATATTTCGAAAAGGCAAACCTCCCCCCTCCCCAAATGGGGGGTAGGATTGCCAAATGATCTAGATCCTCACTAAAATTTGGTGGAATATTAATTAGACTAAGACAAACCTCAGGTAAAAAAAAAATATTCATATCTGGTCATAACTATTCGAGTTAGAGCAAAAAATCCTGGATCGAAACCATGGTCCGCATCACCACCAAAGTGCAAAAAGCATCTAAGTTAGGTTAAAACACACCTTTGGTTAAAATCTCATTAAAATGTGTTCATAACTTTCAGAAATATTAGGAAACACACACACAAAACAATAAACAACAACAAACAAACCAAGAAACAAACGGAAGTAACAATATAAATACACAAAAGGTCATGGGGTATACGAAAATTATCTATATGTGCTCATATACTTAATATACATACTTTCACATCGCCATGTAATTTTTCTTTTTCGTCTTTCCACGGTTTTAGTTTAGTTTAGTCCTTTATTTACCACCCTGGCTAACTGCACAGGCGTAGGCAAGCTGTGATACATTTGATACATGGTCAAAACATTATATAATAGTATTACAGTGTAAATCTAGATCATAAAATTATTACGGTCTAAAATATATCAATTAAAAGAACAGAACAACAGTAATTTATCTACTCATATACCAAGCCGGCGTACGGCTTGGGCGTGAAAAGGCAATGTAACATTTGATATGTGGTCATGTGATACTACATTCCAAATTTAGGATATAACATAATTATATCTTCCAAGACATCAGATGATATGAAGTAGTTACATAGTTCTCCATACCTCATGCTAGGTGGTCTGAAAGGGTGTATTACATGGCACTCTGAGATATAATGTACGTGTTCGCTTATATTCTTCATTGCATAATTTACACTTAGTTTCGTCAACATTACAGGCTGTACTGACCTGCCAGTACAATCTATATCCCAGCGTGATTCTTGCGGTCACAATATCACACTGTCTTGTTCTTGTTTTGTATAAACCATAGATGAATACATCTTGCATAAACCGGTCATAGTGCTTTATGCTACAGTTTTCAGGCCGTTGAGAATTAATCAAGTCAGACAAGTCCTCTTTGAAGGACGTTTTAATTATGTGTGAAATCCAAGCAAGAGGTACTCCAAGATCTATATCCACACTTTGCTTGTCACATGCTGATTTTGCTAGGCGGTCAGCATGATCATGCCTGGGGATTCCAACATGCGATGGTATCCACACAAAACGTATGTCATGGCCTCGTTCTTTTGCACGATACACATTTATCCTTATGTCATTTGCAATATTTCCTGCACCTTTGTCTAGTGTGTTCAGTGCCTGGAGAGCACTCTGTGAGTCGCAGAAAATGACTCCTGAGCCTTGATTTAATAGAAATTCGGTGGCTATGAGCATTCCTGCCAACTCAGTTTGCGTAGTGCTAGCCCAGTCATGAACCCGCTTACAATCCTGGTGCTGCAAAATATTGTTTTTATATACGACAAAAGCGCATTCTGCTTTACTCCCAGACTGCAAGGATCCATCAGTGTAGCATTCATATGCATTGGGCATAGTTTCAAGGTGTTCATTGATAATTGCTAAAGCATGCTGCTTAAGTACAGCAGGGGGGACACTGTCTTTTTTGGGGGCAGTCATATAAAATACACTTAGGTCCAACATTTTCCACGGTGGAGCAGAACGTCCATGTAGGGTCTTAGTTATGGATATGTTCAGCTGAGACAAGTGCTTACATGTTACTTGTTGCCATGGATTTGAATTTGAATCGATGTTGCCATTCAAAGTTAGCTCCACTATTCTATGTTTTAGTTGTCTTTGGAACTCTGTACAATAGAGGGGATCTCTTATTGCTTTGACGCTAAATGTGGTGTTTGTGTATAATATTCTTTCATAGACAGACGGGAAATTAAGTTCTGTTCTCATATTCACAATCCTCGTTGTCTTAGGGGAACCGAGAATAAGCCTCATGGCCTCATTTTGTACAATTTCTAAACTAGCCAACTCTGATTCCTTGTATAATACTAGGTGCAATGCATGATAATCTATGACCGACCGTATGTATGACAGGTAAATGAGTCTAGTAATATTGACATTAATACCATGGTCTTTGCCGACAAGTGTCCTAAGTGGCTTCAAACGTTCCCACAGCCTTTTCTTCAGGTTTTGTATGAACTCTGCATCATTAACAGCTACCCCAAGATATTTGTATTGGTGACAGAGATCTAGCTCAACGTCATTGATGTGAAACCTTGGCAGAGGGATTGTTTTAGGGTTAAGTGCCTTGGTTTTTTCAGTCGATATGATCAAGCCACACTCTATAGCCCTTGCTGAAAGCACATCAAGGATCTGTTGCATTCTCTCCTCGGATGAGGATTTAATGCAAATATCATCGGCATAGCAAATAATGGAGTCATTGCCCTCAAGTGATATATCGCCTAGTAATCTATGCTATGCATTAGGATGTTAAATAGCATGGGACTAAGTACGCCTCCCTGAGGTGTGCCGAGTTCAAACACTTTTGCATGAGTACTCTTAACACCCCTGAAGAAAACCTGAGCCGATCGATTGGATAGATACATTTGAATCCATGTTAACAGTTTTCCCTGAATACCAAAGCTAGCCAGTTGCTCAAGGATCATTTCTCTGTTTGCAATATCAAAGGCAGATTTAAGATCAAGAAATACGGTTTGCATGCCTGGTATTGAGTTTGTTAAGTATTCTGCAAAACAATGCTGACTGCTACGTCCTGGGAGAAATCCATACAGTCTGGGGGATAACTTAGCATGTATACGGTACATGAGTCTGTTCAGAATTATTCTCTCAAGTACTTTGCACAGACAGGAGGTCAAGGAAATTGGTCTGTATTTGTCAGTGTTGGATTTGGGTATAGGGATGATTAAACTTTTAGTCCAGGAGCTTGGGAGGATTCCTTGTGATAGGCTGAGTCTATACAGGTGTAAGAGTGGGTTGCCTGGCACCTGCGCAATGAGGCGAAGAACACTGTAAGTAATGCCATCCTCGCCAGGGGCTGTTGCCTTGCCTTTCACTTCGGCAAAGTCAGATGGGTCAATAGCAGCACAGGCTACTGCTATATTGAATTTTCTATCTATTTTTGACTTGTCGAGGTGATCTTTTATCCCTTGTGGAAGTGAGCTCAGCTGAGAGTTTTCAACCCACTGCTCCAGCAGCATATTAGCCTGTTCTTGTGGGCTGTGAAACTGCGGTGTTGTGGGAGCTTTACCTGTCAGCCTATTAATCTTTCTCCATACATCAGCCATGGAAGTTTGACTATTGATGCTTTGCAAAAAATTTTCCCAGTGTTTACTACGAATCTCAGTTTTTAGTTCTCTGAATTCTTTATTGGCTTTAAGAAACTGAATAAGATTGTCTAACGTCTTGTTATCTTTATAGCAATTGGCAAGCTCCTGAACTCGTCGATGTTCCTTGGCTAGAATTGGGTCATTGATTCACCTCAGAGCTTGGGAGGCTTGGGGGCTCTTTTTCTTCGAGAGTTTTCGTGAACAGACCCATGTGTTATAGTAGTCAGTGACAACTTTGATTAAATCCTGAGAGAAATTTTCAACTGTTGTTACTTCATATGTGTTGTACCAATCAAAGACACGTGCCTTGAAGTGATGCTCCAGGCCCGGTGGGATGATTATTCTAAGCCTAGGTGTTTTAGGGGCTGAGTTGCTATCAACAGTATAGTCGGTTTGGATTGCAAAGTGGTCACTAACTAATTCTCGTATGAGTGAAGTACAGACATTACCATGAACTAGATTTTTGCCAAATACGTAATCTAACCTGCCACCTCACAAATGAGTTTCTATTTCTGTGCCATATACTGTCAGTGATCTACTATTAATGAAATGTTTGAATTCTTCCCCATTGCTATTACGCTGGCTGTCTCCAAAGTGTGGGTGCCTTGCATTAAGGTCGCCCATGCATAACGTGCCTTGGTTGTGAAAATTGGGTAAAGAACAAGCCAGAAATTTTGGCGATCTAGCATATATATTATATAGTGAAAAATACCCAGAGGCAGTCTGAATTTTTAAATGATGAAATTGAACATCATTGTTCTCGGATTTTTTAACTAATTTATGTGGCAATGTTACCTTCACATATGTTAACAATCCAGTCATGGCTGTATTCACATAAGAATGATAACCCTTAATTAAAGGTGCAATTTTCATTTTAGCAGCAGCTGCAAAAGGTTCTTGCACGCAAATCACATCAATATTATATTTACGAATATAAAACTCTAGGTCACTCAGCCTAGGCTGAATACTAAGCATATTCCATGATATGAATTTAATTGTGCGTCTATCCATATGTGAGTAGTGTATTATTATGTAATCTGTACTTCATGCGCATATATCCATTGATATTACGGAATTTAGGTTCACATAAGAAACATATAACTTCATGAATACTGTAGATTCTATTACAGATGATTGTCCTAAGCTTAAAAGTACTTTTAACCATGTCAAAGATTAGGTCTTAGCTTTGTTCCACTTCTTAGCACAGTCCCCTCGGTTGTTGTGCCGGGTGTACCTGGGGGGCTGGTGACGTCACTGGACTCCTCGTCTGACTCGGTGCTGCAGGGATCTTGGTAGTGTTCGTCGCTGCTGTCAGCGCTGACACGCCCACTCTGGTTATCAGCTCTGATGTCCTGACATCGTATCTGCTCGCTCGTTTCTCTAACACTAATAGCAGCACTAGTATCTCGGCAGTTACAGTCCCTGTTCATTTTTTCCTTGTCCTGTCTCAAGTTATTGTTTTCTTGCCTCAGAGCTTTGATTTCCTTTAAAAGCTCATGCACATTTATGTCACTATGGTCAGCTGGCGTGACGTCACTTCTTTCACATGGTTGTGCGGGGGATTCCCCGGCCAGGCCTGCGGTCATCCCTGCCCGAGGGTGAGGGACGGCCGTCTCGGCGGGCGCCTGGGGGGGGAGGGGGGTCGCGGTCTTGAGCTCTGTGATGATTAGCATCATCTTGTCAACCTGCTCCTTCAACAACGCAACCGTGTCGCGTAGTTCGGCTACCTCTGCATCCCCACTAGCCGACAGCCCCGGGAAGTCTCTGCGGCTGGTGACGTCACACACGGCACGGCTGGCCACTCCCCCGGCACGCTGGCCGCGGGTTGGGTTAGGAGGGCCGCGCTGGTCACTCGCGGTCGGCGCCGGGGCCACAGGGGGTGGGGGGGAGGGGCCAGGGCAGGGTGGGCCGCGCTGGGCACTCGCGGTCGGTGCTGCGGCCACAGGAGGAGGGGGGGGGAGGGGCCAGGGCAGGGAGGGCTGTGCACCCCCAGTGCCAGGCAGTAACACCTGCCTTCCCACACCTGAAGCAGGATGGGACGAAGCTCGGTGCATCTGCAGTAGGCTCTCGCCCTGTAGCACTGCGAGGACACTCCTTGGCACTGTGTTGCTCGCCACATGCTGCGCAGCGTGCCTTATCCTTGCAATACTTAACTACATAGCCGCTTCCCATGCAGTTGTAGCATATGACAGGGGATGCCCTCCACGGCCGCACGTGGCTGGTGGGCATGTACTTCCCGAAGAATTTGTATGTACTTGGAGGGGGTTGCTCTCCTTTACATACAATGCGGATTCGGTTTAATGGCTGGCCATCCTTGTACACTTGAATAGCCTTGTGGACTCCATCGAGTGTATTTGCGTTGTCAAGGTCAAGCTCCATGTTATAATGTGTGACGAGGTATTCGTCATATTTTTTTTATTTCTTCTTTTCATCGCATGATTTGAAGGTAATACCTCCAATAAGTCCCCCAGTAAGGTTTTCTATATAGCTCTGCTGGGAGCGAGCGACATAGATATATGGCGAGGAGAGCGTGTCCCCTCTCACAAAGTCAATGGGTGTACCCCGCAGGTTCGAAGAGGGGTTGCCAAGGTCCTGTAGCCATTTCATTTTTTCTTTTTTCGTGGTGCCTTCAGGGAAGGCGAGACGGACGTAGTCTTTCCTAGGTGCGAGTGGCGTCTTGCTGGCGTTAGTGGGCTCTCTTTTCTTTCTCTTTTTCTGGCCCACTAACGTGAAGCCGTCACCTCCTTGGTCGGCGTCGGCGTCACCCACCTGGGCATCACTGTCATTTCGTGCCTCTTGCATGGCGATGGGTTCAGCGGGCCTGTCCACTGAATTACAGGCTGAAGCGCATTCTTTAGCCGTGGGAGGGGTGGGACAGCTACCCAGCCTGTCTTCCCCCTCAGTGTTTACTTTGCGGTTTTCCCCCATCGTGGGGGTGGTGACCGCGGCGCCTGGCGCGCCTGGCTCGCCCGCCTCGTAACAGGTGAATTATGGCGCTTGGGACAACGGGGCACTCAGCTCCAACGGTCACTAACACAGTACTTGGCGCTCGGCGGAGGAATGAATTCAATTGAATTTAAAACATAACCATGTTCACATCACTACTCTCATGACGTTTCAATTGCGAGGTATATGCGCACCTAAAGATTCATGAACAATTTCCTCGTACATGACACCAGAGATCCATGTGTAAGGGGCGAGGGCACCGGAGCAGGGCACCACACGACCTCTTTGTGTGAGGTCACGGAGTGTACTGCTTTCCACGGGGTCTGTGAAAATTGGCCCCATGACCCCGTAGAGTTAAACGCCATTATTCCGCAGATGTAAAGAGACTATTCCATGATAGGTAAATAATAGATGATTATATCAATAACAAGTATTTCGTACATGAGTTGTCATGTAAAATTTATAAATAAAGTAAAGGAAAAAGATCGCGATTATTAGGTCCTTTACACTTTTTCATAGAGCATACATATTTTCAGTCAGATTGTAATGTATTATGGCTCATTTTGTAGCTGACTAGTAGATCTACTACATGGTGCAATAAGGATTTACAATATTCTCATGTGCTTCTTTTAAAAGTGACATTTTCAAAATCTCCTATTAGGGTGTTAAGTCACCTTTGGAAGATATTCACCCAAAGAAAAGTAAGGTCGACTTCTCAAAAATGGCTTCAGCATATAATAGTAGAAGGATAGTTCTATTCATACATGAAAATGACTCTATGATTATTTTTGGATTTTTGTGATTTTTTAAAAATGGTCAATGTAGGCCTATTGTCCCCCAAATCACTGCCACCACTCTACACTATACGCAAGATTTTGAGAAACCGTTACATGCTGGCAATGTCCGGAAGAATTCGGAAAGCAGGTAGATGATAGAGATTATGTTGTAAGAAGACTTTGCCTTTAAAGATTGTAACTACTCCGACTCTTGATAATTTTAATAGATCAGCTAACATGTTTTTCTTACATAAATATCTGACTTTCTATTCTGTCATTCTTTGACACCTTTGGTGGTATAAATCTGGATTTGCCTTTAAAGATTGTAACTACTCCGACTCTTGATAATTTTAATAGATTAGCTAACATGTTTTTCTTACATAAATATCTGACTTTCTATTCTGTCATTCTTTGACACCTTTGGTGGTATAAATCTGGATTTGCCTTTAAAGATTGTAACTACTCCGACTCTTGATAATTTTAATAGATCAGCTAACATGTTTTTCTTACATAAATATCTGACTTTCTATTCTGTCATTCTTTGACACCTTTGGTGGTATAAATCTGGATTTTTTCAGTTGCTCTTTATATAGCTAATTAAAATAATGTAATTATATATATATATATATATATATATATATATATATATATATATATATGTGTGTGTGTGTGTGTGTGTGTGTGTGTGTGTGTGTGTGTGTGTGTACTCACACATATATAATTTTAAATATTCATATTCCCTGTTACAGTTTCTCGGCGCGACCACAGAGGCTGCGACGCCCTTGCCGTAGTGTTCATGAGCCACGGCGAAGTCAAAACCAGAAGCAACATGGAGTTAGTTTGCGCCAAAGACGATAGGCTTCCCACCAAGGAACTGTGGATAAACTTCACGGCTGAGCGGTGCCCGGGACTCGCCGGCAAACCTAAGCTGTACTTCATTCAGGTAATTTCTTCCCTCCTCTCTCGCGTTGAACCCATACTTCCTATTCTTCTTCATTGCCTTAATCCCTAGTCGGCCATTCGAATACACTGCCTCCAGCTTGGTTTGTCCTGAGCTACTGTATCTATCATTTGCAACGTATCACCCGTCATATAGGAACCCACTCCTGTATCCAAATAGCATACCCCAAAGGTAGAATTCACAGTATAAATTTCCGCGACAGGCTTGCAGAGGCTCCAAGGTGGACAAGGGCAAGAGAATAACTCGGCCCGCGATTGGCATACCGGTTCAGACGGACAGCATTCAGGAGGACTATGTTATTCCCCTCCATGCTGATCAGCTTGTTATGTGGGCTTCCTACCCGGGTAAGTTCAGTCATTAGATTTTGGCAGAAGTCTAATGGTTTTCCTGCTGAATCCACAACCTGTATTCGTGGTATATTCTTTGTCACACTTTTCATGTTAGAGTTCGTTCCAACAGATCAGATCTCGCATAATGCATCCTAGTATTTTCATGCCCCAGGAGTGTTAATTAAACACGCGGCCTACTGCGGCCCGCCACACTCCTACGTTCGGTCCGCGGCACATTTGCTTTTGTGTCACAGTTGGCCGTTTTACATGAATGATTAAGCCAGTCCTTCATATTTTAAGATTATTCCCTACACTCTAATATATCTTATATATATATATATATATATATATATATATATATATATATATATATATATATATATATTTTAGTTTTTTTTTTTTTTTTTTTTTTTTTTTTTTTTTTTTTTTTAAGAATGAAATAGCCTCTTGCATTTTTGCGTCAACCGTTTCGTCCCGTCGACTCCTTATTTGGCTCGCATAATGTATACAAAGGAAAATGTGGCTCCTTGTGATAAATGAGATTGACATTGTCCTTCATTATGACAGTACATACCTGAACTATTTTTTTCTGTGATCCAGTGTTTTCTGAAGCATCTGTATTTTTGGTGGAATATTTAAATCAAGATGTAATATTTGATAACCACTTAGTAAAGTATGGAAAAACTGGTTAGATACTTTTAGATATTGTTTGTAGATACAGGCATGCAAGATGTTTATGATTTAGAACAGTACTGTTTGAAGATTCATATGGATCTGCTTAGTATGTAACAAGTCAGTCATCTATGTGTGCTAAATGATGCGGCTAGGATATTAGTGTTGTAAATAAATAGAAGGGTCAGAGCAGTGGTTCTTCGCCTTTTTACAACCATAGCTTTACGGATTTGTTCTTTCCTTTATGAATAAAATTCCCTCAATTTTAAAGAAAATTAGATTTGTTTTTCTTCGATGAGCATAAATTAGTCACATTATTATTAAACTTCTCATCATTTAACTAAACAAGAATAGCAAATATGATTAGAGAAATTCCTGCTTTTCCCAAAGGGTCGCGCCCCCCTGGGAAATTACGGACGCGCTCCTAGGTTAAGAATCACTGGGTTAGAACTACTACAATTCCTTGTTCTTTTATTTTGATAGACTTGGTTTTTATATGTATGTTTGTGTATTGTATGCGTCATTTTCTTTAAAGTATCTCTCTCCTCTCTCTCTCTTCCTCTTCTCTATTTTTTGCTTCCTTTCTGTCCCTTTATATCTAAACCTCTTTCGCTTTTACTACAGGCTTTCCGGCCTTCACGAGTGAATGTAAAGGGATCCAAGGAAGTGTCTTCATCCACTTCTTGGCCGAGAACCTCAAGAACTGTGCCAGTACATCTCCACGACCAAGTCTGTTTTCCATTCATCTCAAAGTCACCAGGGAAGTAGCAGTCCTCTACGAGAGCAGGTCTGAAAGCTCTGAATATAACAAAAACAAACAAGTTCCTTACATCCACTCGACACTCCTCCGTGAAATTTACTTCTAAGAGGATGCTTTCCGAGTTCATCCTTGGGTTGGATGCGGAGACCTTCTGCATATTCCCTGTTGCTTTGTACTTTGCCTCTTTATTTCAGTGATATTAATGGCTGGATAATCTTTGCTTTCTTGAGTTCTGGTTGTTCGATGCTTGTAGAATGCGATTTGTTCTTACTGACATTTGGAAGAAATTTTAATTTTATTATTGTTGTCATTAAGTTTCTTTTAAATTACTATTATTATCTACTAAATAAATGAGACTTGATATGTATTTTTGCTCTCAGGAGCTGTTACTGCTAGTGGTAACAATTCAGGATTCTTACTGAAAAGTACTAGATCCCGACAAATCATACCGAAACTCATGAATTTCAAAATTAATCACTTGATCTAGAATTACGCTTTTCCTTTTTCCCGGTAAGCTTTCGTAGGTAATGATGACGATAACTTTTTTGTCCTTTCTATCCACTAGTTGCTGGGAGGGTTACCAAGATGTACACTTCACACCAAGTAACAGATATGCTCTCCATCCCCGGGCTCGCTACCCCTTACAAATGCACACGCACACAGGGGCATAACTAGGAATAGGCAACACTAAAAACAAAATCGAGTAAAAATTTCTGGTTATTTCACTTATAGGAATACGTGAAACAGACTGACTGAGACGTGACAAAGGCTTCCTCACTCCATACGTGTAGTGTATATGTGATATGGAAAAACGATACGTTTCCTGTCGTTTCTCCATATCACATATGAATATCTTAGTACACTCGGGTCTATTGCGATGTTTCTATTTCGTTTCCATTTCTCCTAATAAAGTGTGGAGTGGAAATGTAGACTAGTACCAGAATTTTTTCTTCTTCTAAGAGCCATATCATTGTACTTGGTTCACCCAAAAGGGCCAGATGTGGTACATTAGTACCAAATTTAGCAACCTTGTCATATTATCTCTACTAGATGCCATTTTCTCTTAGACCCCCGCTGAACAAATGAAAATAAATAGATAACACTATTACGGTGAAAATTATAGGATAACAAGGAAGATCTGAAGCTGATGCCATGCTAAGAACACGGTCAACAGACACAGGACACAGTTGCAGAAACAAGTCCACTGAGACATGGAGGATGTAGCAAATACCTTATACAATTATGTCTCGCAAGAATATGGAAAAGTAGCCACTGCCACCACCCATTTAATTAACGTATGGGAACGTAGTGTATATGTGAGAAGAATGATGGTGTGGAAGACGGATGTGGGGAAAGGAGCGAAAGAGTAAATGTAGTGTGTGTGTGTGGTGTATATGTATGGTGCGAGATCACAAAGGCTGGTACGCGTGAAATGAGCCGAGGAGAGGCGTGTGCGGGGAGAGTCCTCCAACGCAATCAAGCAGATCACATTGATATAATAATAAAAAAAAAAGAAATAAGATATCACTAGAGGGAAATAGGCTGTTACTACCCTTCCTAGTATCCTTTTCCAACAATCAAGTTCGGGCGTTGATAAAACGAAACAAACATACTTAAATAGTTATTTATTTCGTGATAACTGATAAAACAATAAAACAGTAAAAGAGAACACAAACATAAAACGAACCAAAGGTATTAAAACCAATCATAAAATGAGGTAAAACAATACAATAAAAGGAACGATAAAGCAAAATGAACTTAAAACATTAAAATAAATCGGTAAAATGAACTAGAACAATAAAATAAACGATAAAACAGAAAACACTTAATACATTAAAATAGGAACATAAAACACAACACAGTAAAACACACATTAAAAAGCCCGAAGATGATAATTAAAAGAAATGCACTAATTACGAGGAGGTCACTTGGTCGAATAAATACTCTGGCCAATTAGTCTTACCACCTGATGTTTAAAATATCCTCACGACCACTTAGCGATCTTAAGACAGGTGGTAGCCCATTCCGGGGTTCCACAGACCGTCTTTCTGCTCGCAGACCACCGGCAAGAATCCCCCCTGACCTTGTCTGCACTTCCCTTGTTAATGGTGGGCGGGAAACAATGTGAGAAGTTGGTTCTTTTCTAATTAAAACTGATAAAACAAATTAAAATAGTAAAACAAATTCAAATGACAACCCCTAAAGTAATTAAAATAATGGTATAAAAAGAACCAATGTTAAAATCACGGAGTAATTAATACAGATCAGTTGAATAAAAAGTTAAGAAAAAAAATAAAATAATTAAGATAATTAAGATTTAATAGGTACTTGTAACAACCAAGTTGACCTCTTGTTCTTTAAAAAGAATATGTATATATATATAAATATAAATCTTAAAAACGTAAAAATGAAAGTATCATCTTCGGGGGATACAATACACACAATAAAACATAAAATAATAATTTATTCGGTATAAAAAAAATAAAATATTGGGCAGCGGAATGGCAATATTGGCGAGTGCGCGGCATCCTCCTCACTCCGCGAGATAAACGCCTTTTTCTGTAGGCCTGCGGTTGTTTCTGCTCTCGGAGAAGGAGCCACGCAATAAGGTTCTTGCCATTGTTCAAAGGGGTGATGTTACAAGCAACCCCACAAACCACCTTGGATTTGCAGGGTAATTATCGCCACATCGCGGGTCGCACTAGGTATAGTGTTGCCACCTTGAGTTCCTCATTTTTTATTTGCCTGTGGGAGATGTCGGAGGTGAGAAAGGATATTTCACTGATTTTGTTACCTCCTGGAGTGATCTGTGGATGTATAGTGTAGCAGATCACTACAACTCCTCCCCCTACAAGCGCGGCAACCCCTGGTTGACGTGCAAAAGAGTTGTTAATTTTACTGCTGCCAATATTCTGGGATACTTGTAAATGGTTCGAGGTATTGTCTGCGGCGAAGCACTGTCCAGGACTTTGACTGCAATAAGAGAAGATAGATTAACATAGGTATTACGTAAAATCAATTGGCTGATATTTCTACGACAAAGCGACGTGACCTTATTGTGCATACGACCCACGACTGACTCCCCACATGACTGGTACGACTTACAACCCTTGCCTGGAGTGCTTATACCTCATCATCGTCCTCTATTTCCTCGCCTGGTCCATCACGTCTCCAACTCGGGCCTGGAATCTCTGGTCCTGGTAAATCCTCTCCGTCCTCGAACTGAAGGCGATCTTCGGTCGGTTCATCAGGGTCGTCGTCTCCTTCCTCCTCTGGTCTCGGCGGCGGTTCTGCAACATTGGGTTCTTCTCGTGGCACGTATTTTCGTAGCTGGTTGATATGACACTTCAGTTCTTGGTGCGGCGTATACGGATCCTGAACAACGTAGTTAACTGGCCCGATCTGCTTAATTACTCTAACCGGTCCACTCCACTTCGGTGCCAGTGCTGCTACACGACGTGGTCGAATCGGGCGTATGATCCGGACCAGCACAAGCTCTCCCACCTGTGGACGAAACCTTGACCGGATCTTCTTGTTGTAATCACGAGCCCACCTTTCCTTGGCACTCCTCATGCTTTGTACTGCCGCCTCACGAGCTTCGCGAAGTCCCTCTCGTAACAGCCTCGCAGCATCCTCGTCTGCTTCCTGGTAATTCGTCAAGTTGGCAGGGAAATACCTATCTCTCCCCGTGAGAAGATACAGGGGCGTCTGATTAACGCTCCTGTGGACAGAAGTGTTTAACGCCAGACGCACATAAGGAAGCATCCGGTCCCAATCCTGTGGATGCTGACCCACCAATGTCGCCAAGGATTCCTTCAAGACCCTGTTTACCCTTTCCACCATCCCGTTTGCCTGCGGGTGATAGTATGTTGTATACATAGTTTTTACTTCCAAGGTCTGACAGACCTGTTTAAATAATCTATTCGTGAACTCGCTACCATTATCCGTTAGTAATGTCCGAGGCGGCCCAAACAAAGTGAAGAAATTATCAATGAAAGCGTCTGCAACTGAGCCTGCATCTTTGTTAAGTAATGGCACAAGTTGTAGATAACGGGAAAAATGATCAATCACAACCAAGACATACCGATGCCCTCTGGCAGACGTCACCATTTCGATCAAATCAGCCGAGACTCTCAAACGGCTGTGTTACTTCCAGCATAGATGCGAGAGGAGCCTGCCTAGATGCAAGTCCTTTACTCCTTTGACACTGTATACACGATTTAACAAACTTGGTGACCTCAGCTAACAGTTGCGGAAAATAATACCCGTCTCTTAGCCTACAGTATGTCCTAAATATGCCTGGGTGAGCGGCAGATTTGTCACAGTTCACAAACTTTAGTACCTTACTCCTTAAAGTTCGAGGGATGACAAGTTGCTGTATGACCCTATCTGGCAATACACGCTGATGATACAAAAGCCCATCTTTCAGTTCGAATTCATCTAGTGGAAGGGGAATCCTTCTCCTAGGAGCCCTTTGCTCCCTGAGGTATAAAATTATATCATTCCACAGCGGATCATTCTGCTGTGCCTCTGCTACCTGCTGTGAATCGAAACCAGCATCAATAAGATCGACTTTTCGACTGAGGAGATCTGGAAGGTGATGTGAAGCACCTGGTTTGTACTTGATTTCATAATTATAAGAGGAAAGTTCGTGACTCCATCTTGTCATCCTAACAGACTTTGTAGGTTGTTTAAAAACATACACCAAAGGTCTATGATCTGTATAGATGGAAAAATGACGACCATATAGATACGCATTATAATGACGTACTGACTCAACCACAGCGAGTGCTTCTAAATCTATCACTGGGTAATTATGTTCGGAGTCTCTTAACTTCCGTGAGAAATATGCCACAGCTTGAGGTATGCCCTTCTCGTCCCTTTGCATTAAACAAGATCCTATTGCTACACCTGAAGCATCAGAATGAACTTCAAACTTCTTGCCAAAATCCGGTTTCCGTAATACAGGCGCCGTAACTAACCTATGTTTCAAACCATCAAAAGCCTGTTGTTGTTCGTCTCCCCATGCGAATTTTTCGTTCTTCCGCAAAAGTCTAGTTAATGGGGCCGCCAACGTAGCATAATTGTCTACATGCTTGCGGAAAAAGCCGGTGGCACCCAAGAACTGACGGACCTGTCTTATCGTCCGCGGAGGCTGCATCCTCGAGATGGCTTCCACCTTCTCGGGGTCAGGTGATATACCCTGTGGGGTGATAAGAAAACCTAAGAACTTGAAAGAATTTACTGCAAGTTGACATTTTGAGACGTTAAGCCGAAATCCTGCCTGGACTAAGAGGCCAAGAACCTCGTCAAGGTGAGACAAATGTTCTTCAAATGATTTTGAATAAACAACAACATCGTCTAGATAAGCTAGAGCGTGTTTCCCTAACACTGGACTGAGGACTGCATTAATTGCACGTTGAAAAGTGCTTGGGGCCGTTGCCAAGCCAAAAGGCATACGATTAAAGTGTAGCAACCTAAATCCGTCACTAAATGCAGTCTTATTACGATCTTTAGGCTCAACCTCAACCGTCCAGTAAGCAGACTTCGCATCGAGCGCTGAGAACCACTGCGTACCTGATAATTCATCAATCATTTGGTCCAACCTGGGCATGGGGAATGTATCTGCAGTTGTTACTCGGTTCAGACCTCGGTACTCCACACAGAAGCGGATACCTCCATCCTTTTTCTTAACGAGCACCACAGGTGACAACCACGGAGATGTTGACAGTGCAATTATACCTTCCCTCAGCATCTTATCACACTCCTCCCGAATGATTGCTCGCGCACTCTTGGGTAACCTCCACTGGCGAGTGCGTATCGGGTCTGTGTCAGCTGTAGGAATATGGTGTTTGATATTAGGTACTTTTCCTAATGGTGCAGACTCATCAAATAAAACAGAATGGCGCCGCAACACTGCCATCAACTGACTACTTCGGTGTGAACCAAGATGATCGAGTTTAGCTTTTGCTATACAAGACTCACCCGAGGGAGTAGAAATAGGAAAGACATCCGTACTTACAGTGGGAAAGAGATCAAAATCATCATCATTGTAACCAAAATCGGTTGTACCAAAATGTTCATCAAAACCATCTGTGAAGTCATCAAAATCTGAAAAGCACGAACAATTAGAATGTGCAAGACCTAAACTACTGTCAAAACCAAAACCATCACCAGAATATCCAAAATCGGCATTACAAACGCAAAAACAATCTGAACTAAAACGATCTGAACTAACAGTTTCATGAGTATCAGCATCATGACGCTCATTACTAAAATCATTAAAATGACTAAAATCACTATCATTTAACTCTGAATCATAAGATTCATCCCTTGGGGATTCATAAACCTGGTCTATGCCTTCAATAGAAGCAATGCTTACTCCTTGTTTTAAAATCACAGGATATTTGTGATCATTCACTACCCAAATAGATAATTTACCTCCCGACACCTGGGTTACACTACGTGGAATGAGCACCTGAGCAGTTTTGCCCGTGACCATAGCAACCATCTGAGTGTTGTCCGGTACCAGCCCTACAATAAACTTTCCCGTCTCTGGTGGACAAACTACCGTTTCAGCACACATCACCTGCGTGGTACTATCAGCTTCCTTTGGCTGAATATACATACGACGCTTTGAAAGTATTTTAATACACAATGATGGTGTATCACTAAAAATCATACGGACCCGAATTCCGTTTAGTGTAATGTAACTCCGTTGTGGAGAGTGAAATGAAACTATCCTAAAATTAAACCTCCTTAACCAATCCATACCTAACAGGATGTCGCCTGGGAACTTGACATCTTCCGAGACTATATAAACATCGTGTTTACATTTTACATTTTGGCTGAGGTCAAAAGAAGGGTTTGCACTCTCGTTCGCGCGAAACGAGTGGCCTGAAGCTGTTCGTAATGTGCGAGACGAAGGTCTAAGTGAATGTATATTCAATTCAGTTTTCATTCTGTTCTTCATTAATGTGATTTCTGATCCTGTGTCGATAAAACAAGTGCAATAAACACCGTTAACTTTAAGAGATATAAGTGGCCTTCCTACTTTAATCTTGTCATTAACATGTGAAACCATGGCCATGGCCTCGTTACTTGTGGCTGAAGGGATTTCCCGCCGAATTTGCCGCACGGGAGGCTGGGAATGGGCGCGTCCCGTGGGCTGTGGAAAAGGGGCAGTTTCGTGAGAGATGACCTGCCTCATTACAGGTGTAGCACTTTAATGAGTCATTACTTCCGGGCGTAACATGCCTCCCCCTACAATCTTTCGTATTGCGGGTATGTGAGTTATGGAAGGAACAATACATAGGAGATTTCCGAGCGCGTGAGGTCTCATCGTTTGGTTTCCCTTGACTTCCCATAGACTTTACATTGCTCATACGGACGCTCCAACATCTTTGTGCGGCATCTATCAATGCTTGAAGAGGGTCTTCCTCTTTTAACGCTAGAGCTTCCCTTAACCACTGGGGTAAACCCTGCAAGAATACACGGCGGATTAATTCGTCTGGCATCCCGACAGATCGCGGGTAATCCCTTACACCCTGATACACGACGGATTCTATAGAAACAAAGAAATCGATCGGTGCTTGCCCTGGAGCCAATCTATAGTTACTCAGGTGGTTAAAGAAGTCGGTAGATGAGCACGTGCCCCTGAACTTTACTCTAAGTTTCTCCTTAAAATCCACCCATGAAGTGATTCCGTCAAAGATAGGCGAGTTAACCACAAGATCCGCAGTCCCGCGACATGAACTCCTCGCAGCTCTGATGTTCGTGGTTGCGTCGCGTTTTCAATGTGCCTGAGCCAGGATTCGACTTCCTGATTGCGCTTTAATGGTTGTGAAGCAGGAGTTTCCGCCTTGAAAGGTGGAACATCTTTATAAAGAACAAACTCCACCGGAGATGGAGTAGAACTAGCGGCACTATTAGTATGATTAATATTACTCTGAGCGCCATAGCTCTGCGCTAGTGTGGCATATCGCTCCTGCATTGCTGCAAGTTGATCACTAAGATGTTGGCAGCGCTGGCTTAATTCCTCATACATTGGCAGATCTAAATTCTCCCGCGACTGGATTGGCATAACCTCCCGCGAAACCTCAGCTGACCTCGGTGAACTAGCATTTGACGGCCCTGCGGTAACATCGTCATCAAGTGCTCTCTTACTTCTTTTTCCCATGTTGAAATATCAATGTGAATACCGACACAATACTTCAAAGATACGAAACTAATAGAAATGCACAAATACAAAAGAAATCTCCGTAGTACGTGTTAGCAACGATTAACATCGAGTACTCTCTCACCTTGAGTGATTGTTTTAGCACTAATTAGCGTATGCACAAGCTTTGTAACAAGCGCTTGTTTTACCTGTAGTTTCACTCGTTTACCTGGTTTAGTAAAGCATGGTCTCGTTACCAATCAAGGTGATTATCTGCTTGGATTCGTCCCGCCGCTCGCCGCCAAATAATACATATGGTGTAGGTAGTTGTAGCAAATACCTTATACAATTATGTCTCGCAAGAATATGGAAAAGTAGCCACTGCCACCACCCATTTAATTAACGTATGGGAACGTAGTGTATATGTGATAAGAATGATTGTGTGGAAGACGGATGTGGGGAAAGGAGCGAAAGAGTAAATGTAGTGTGTGTGTGTGGTGTATATGTATGGTGTGAGATCACAAAGGCTGGTACGCGTGAAATGAGCCGAGGAGAGGCGTGTGCGGGGAGAGTCCTCCAACGCAATCAAGCAGATCACCACATTGATATAATAATAAAAAAAAAAGAAATAAGATATCACTAGAGGGAAATAGGCTGTTACTACCCTTCCTAGTATCCTTTTCCAACAATCAAGTTCGGGCGTTGATAAAACGAAACAAACATACTTAAATAGTTATTTATTTCGTGATAACTGATAAAACAATAAAACAGTAAAAGAGAACACAAACATAAAACGAACCAAAGGTATTAAAACCAATCATAAAATGAGGTAAAACAATACAATAAAAGGAACGATAAAGCAAAATGAACTTAAAACATTAAAATAAATCGGTAAAATGAACTAGAACAATAAAATAAACGATAAAACAGAAAACACTTAATACATTAAAATAGGAACATAAAACACAACACAGTAAAACACACATTAAAAAGCCCGAAGATGATAATTAAAAGAAATGCACTAATCACGAGGAGGTCACTTGGTCGAATAAATACTCTGGCCAATTAGTCTTACCACCTGATGTTTAAAATATCCTCACGACCACTTAGCGATCTTAAGACAGGTGGTAGCCCATTCCGGGGTTCCACAGACCGTCTTTCTGCTCGCAGACCACCGGCAAGAATCCCCCCTGACCTTGTCTGCACTTCCCTTGTTAATGGTGGGCGGGAAACAATGTGAGAAGTTGGTTCTTTTCTAATTAAAACTGATAAAACAAATCTTAAAATTAGTGTGAAAATCGAAATTGAAATTAAAATAGTAAAACAAATTCAAATGACAACCCCTAAAGTAATCAAAATAATGGTATAAAAAGAACCAATGTTAAAATCACGGAGTAATTAATACAGACCACTTGAATAAAAAGTTAAGAAAAAAGAAAATAAAATAATTAAGATAATTAAGATTTAATAGGTACTTGTAACAACCAAGTTGACCTCTTGCTCTTTAAAAAGAATAGGTATAAATATAAATCTTAAAAACGTAAAAATGAAAGTATCATCTTCGGGGGATACAATACACACAATAAAACATAAAATAATTTATTCGGTATAAAAAAATAAAATATTGGGCAGCGGAATGGCAATATTGGCGAGTGCGCGGCATCCTCCTCACTCCGCGAGATAAACGCCTTTTTCTGTAGGCCTGCGGTTGTTTCTGCTCTCGGAGAAGGAGCCACGCAATAAGGTTCTTGCCATTGTTCAAAGGAGTGATGTTACAAGCAACCCCACAAACCACCTTGGATTTGCAGGGTAATTATCGCCACATCGCGGGTCGCACTAGGTATAGTGTTGCCACCTTGAGTTCCTCATTTTTTATTTGCCTGTGGGAGATGTCGGAGGTGAGAAAGGATATTTCACTGATTTTGTTACCTCCTGGAGTGATCTGTGGATGTATAGTGTAGCAGATCACTACAAGGAGTGGGGGGGGGGGGGGTGAGGAATCGTAATGGTCTCCGTGAAGCAAAGAAAAATTGCGACGGCGTCATGGCAATCTACCATACATTACTATGTTTCCCTCTTGAAACAAAATATAAACACAGGTAGCAGGTAGAAAAAGAAAAAGGTGATATATAGAGTATTTAGAAATCGCTGAGGCCCAGAAAAGCTCTGCTGTAAGTACCTTTTCAACCACAGAAATAATTCCTTAAATAACCATTACAGAAATGACCGGAAAAGGCTCCTTTCATAAATGGATGCTTAGAAAAGAGTGGATAGGATTCAGATAGCTGTACCAGTGTTCATTCGGTGGCCGCATCCTGGTAAGCCCGCTTTGAACTAATTAAGTGTACCATCATTTTTGGGATTCAAAGGACAGGGACGATCTGTGGTTAGTAAAGACTTACTGACTTAGAGTTAATTTCAATTGTTTAGAATAATGATTTCTCTTTAACTTTTGTATACCTATATAATGGAACAACTCACGTACTAGATCTCATAATGTTTTAAGGGTAATTAGGTTAGCTTATTACGTAAGGAAGTAATCAAATAATTTCAAGAAACTGCATCTTGTTTTAAGTAGTGACGAAGCCTGTTAATTTATTTCATGTTTATTTTCACGTAGTTTTATTTCGTATGTCAAATTTTATGTTTAGATGTATAGCCGATTTATTCACTGAGGATATTGATTTTGTTTTGTATATATTTGATTATGCTATGCTAGCGAACTTTTCCCTATTATTTTCTTGACATGTAAGTCACTTATTCACAGAAAATATTTTGAAAAAATATCCAAGTATATGATTTACGCAATGCAAGTAAGTAATACATGTTAATTTTATATCTGAGTAACTGTTCAAAAAAACATTAATTCATTCTGATTGTCAAATAATTATAGATTTTGAATTTTTCTCGTTGTATTAAATATTTAGTTGTAAGTTATCTATTCAAAACTGATTCACAAAGTTCACTGCAGTTTGGTTATAATGCGCGTTGTAAAGAACTTGCATGTTTTATTGGCACGCCAATTCATATGATCTTTTTATTGATTGATAATAAATGTGTTTTTATATATATAGAGAGAGTTACATTACCCTAAAATTCAGCTATAATTAAATGACAAAAACATGTTATTACATCATGGTCTATTGATTGATTATACAGCATTAATAATGATATCAGTATACTAGTAGCACCTGTCCCAGACCCAATGAATATACATGGAAGCAGAGTAACTTACTTGAAGAAGTAGGATAATGGGTTAGAGCAGAGTGATCACATGACAGTGCTATTTGGCATTCGCAAATTAGGATAAAATTTCATACCAAAAATACAAGTAAGCAAAGAAGTAATTTGTATATAGTATAAAATCGAATGAATTATAGACATAGAATACAGCTTATACTATTAGTAATGTTCATCAAAATAACGAAAACAAGTCCATCATTTGATCTAAGTAAGAAATGAATTACATTGAATTAAGGTCAGATATAGAAAATGTGGAATTGTCCTCTTCAAGGGATAACTGTTATATTCAACCTACTCCTCATTATAGGAGTCCTTACTCCTATCACAGACTTGTTTGAATGAAGTAATAGTTGTCTATATGATATAAGAAAATGTGCTTCCAGAACACAAAATCCTATACAGATATTGCTTACATGCACAAAGGATCTCATTTGCTTTGTGTTTAACTAAAAAATAAACAAAAAACTAAGATATTACAAGTTTGACTATGGGTATTACACCACCATCCCTAAATAATGTTCTCCGGATATGTACTCGTTACAAGGAACAGAATATATATATATATATATATATATATATATATATATATATATATATATATATATATACATACATATGTATATATATATATATATATATATATATATATATATATATATATATATATATATATATATATATATATCTTCTTTCTTTTTTCATTCAATGCAGTGTCAATACTAATCTATTAATTACCCCTTCATCATATTTTCCCTTAACACTCCTACTTATGCTCACGTTACTCTCGTTACATGTTCGGCCATTTAAGTATATATATATATATATATATATATATATATATATATATATATATATATATATATATATATATATATATATTATATATATATATGTATATAAATACATATATATACATATATATATATATATATATATATATATATATATATATATACATACATACATACATATATATATATATATATATATATATATATATGTCTATAATATATATATATATATAAATATATATATATATACATATTTATGCATATATATATATATATATATATATATACATATATATACATATATATATATCTATATATTATATATATATATATATATATATATATATATATATATATATATAGATGTATACATACATACATAGATACATATATATATATATATATATATATATATATATATATATATATATATATATATATATATGTGTGTGTATATATATGTATATATATATATATATATGTATATATATATATATATATATATATATATATATATATATATATATATATATATATATATATATATATATGATGGATGGTATCTGGCAATGAGTAAGAGTGGAGTCGTTCTTTTGATCAGTGTCATTAAGTGCTAAAATTACGTGTCCAAAGTGATCTGTGATTGGGCTACACAGGAGAGAAAAAATCGTGAATGTATAGAGCATATAATCCAACCAAAATAGAAATAATAATTCATCTGATAACCTCACAAGTTTATAAAATGTATTATCGGACCATACGTACGCGGACTTTTTAAACTAACAAGAGTGCCAGAAAGTGCCAACTAGGAATACTAGGTTTCATTACAGTGTTAGAGAAGTTCATAAGTTCATCGAAAGTGCCTCAATACTCAGAATCAGTGAAAAGAAAATAATAATAATAATCTCCCCCCATTAAAAGTATACCAAAATACGAAAGCATTAGGAAATGATAAGCAACACCTGTACCACAGGTCACCGAGTAACAGTGCCAACCGCGCGGGCATTACAGTTTCCACTCAAGTAGATATGCTAAGGAACAGTCAACTGCCAGTATGTAAGTACAGTACATCACAAAATCAGGTAAGTTAAAATTGGTTCCCATAAAGCGTAAAGTATCACATGACATTCGACAGAAGAAACGCCTAATAAATCAAGTAATAATAAAGCGTAATTCAAGCTTTGGCACCTCAGATGAGCGCCAGACGCCGACCCCATGACCTGCGGTCAGCCGAGGCCGCACCCCGTTAGGCTTAACAACAGCTAAGGAATGCGACGCCGCTCCGAAAAATTGCCAGATACAAAATCACCCTTATAACTCCCTTTATCCCAAACCCCATCCTTAACCACTCCAATACCATCCTAAATCCTCCCACACCACCCGCATCCTTCCCTCAATTCCTCTGCTGCAACATTACAATTTAAGGACATTATAATGCATGGGCTCATTATAATGGAGTGCGTGTGTGCGCCTATGCAGACTGTTCATACGTTCGTGCGCGAGTATGAGCGCGTAGGCACGAAAGTGCGCAGGTGCATATGTGCGCATGTACATGCGTATATATGTGTACAGGTTCATATGAATGTAGGCGAGTTTAAATTCATGTGCGGATACATGGGTATGTATGCTGCTGTTGTCTACGTAAGGCTATAAGGTTCCATATAGCTTTGTGATAAAGTACATTATGTATGGGTATGTTCCGTGCTTATACATGAGGGTATACATGGGTTTAAAGGCGTAAATATGCAAATTTGTACATATGGTGTATATATTCATGCATGAATCTGTACATTTACATGTGTATATAAGCATGTATATATGTGTATGTGTATATAGGTATATATAATGTGCGTGTTTATGTGTATGCGGGGGTGAATGTATAGGTAGACATATGTAGGTATTTATATATGTATACGTATAGGTATACGTATATAGGTGTGTGCAGGATGTAGGAAGGTAGATAAATAAGTAAGTATATGTATGTATGTAAGTACGTATGTATGTACGTAGAGGTAGTTATATGTAAAGCAAGTACAGATATATACACATATGTAAAGGGGGGGGGCAATAGTGTATGCTGCAAATGTATGTGCTCATACACGGATGCGTGAGCACATGCAGGGATAGATACATGCGTATGTATAGTGATATGTAGGTTTGCGAGGTATGCAAAAAGGGGTGTTTACATATACACGGGTGAGTATACACTCATGTATTCTCACTCACTTATCAATAACATATAACAAGCGCATAAAGGGACAGGCGATGTGAACATATGACTAGGTCAGACTATGATGGACATGTATGTAGTTATTTATAACGTAGGAATAAGTATCCATATCCATAAGCATAGATACAAGAATAAAGGTGTATGCTTGTATATGCATATGCGTGGGAATGAGCATATGCGTAGTACTTAGAGCATGTGCGAGAATAAATATGTCTGCATCAGGTGCACATACGCACAAATGAAGTTAATAAATAAAATAAAATAAAACATATATGCACTTCTGATAATTAAGCCCAGCTCACGGGAGTAGTGAGCAGGCCGTGCATTGTCGCTCCTAAGTCCACTCCAGGTGGGGGAACTTATCAATGGCATTCCGGCTAAATTACTCCCCTCCCACCAAGATACACCTAAGCCAGTAGGTGGGAGGTAAATCGGCTGTCCACCTCCCAAGCATGAGACAAAATATTCAGGAACGGCCCCCATTCCCCGGAGGCGAAGGAGCCCCTGGTTACGGCGGCGATCAGGATCGCTCCGGGGGTGCTAAAAATATCCGGGTAAAGACAGGCCGCCCCACGTTGATGAACCTTTGTACATACCATATAAGGACCATGAGAACTGAATCCGACTTACTAGCTTTACTAGAGGAACTCACTTCCATTAAATGGGATGTAGTAGGACTCTGCGAAGTTAGAAGACTAGGCGAAGAGCAGAAGTTAATAAATGAGGGACACATGCTCTATTGGAGAGGAAAACCTCTGGGTAGCAAACAGGAATTAGGGGTAGGATTCTTAATACACAAACGCTTAAAAAAGAACATTGTAGAATTCTACAGTGTCAGCGAAAGAGTGGCTTCTGTAACAAAACTAAACACTAGGTACAACTTAAAAATTATTCAAGTCTATGCTCCAACCTGCAGCCACAGTGATGAAGAAATAGAGAGCTTCTATGAAGATGTTCATTTAGCCAGCGAGAGAACAAAAACCCATTTCACAATAATTATGGGGGATTTTAATGCCAAAATAGGTAAAAAGACAGAGGGCGAAACCGCAGTAGGGAACCATGGAACAGGCACTAGGAACGAGAGGGGACAAATGCTAGTCGACTTTGAGGAGGCTCGATCACTCGGTATCATGAATACATTCTTCGAAAAAAGACTAGAACGGGAGTGGACATGGAAGTCGCCTTCTGACGTCAAAAACGAAATTGACTTCATAATTTCAAATAGGCGCGATATAATAAAAAATGTAGAGGATATAAATAAAGTAAATGTAGGCAGCGACCATAGAATGGTGAGAGGCGAAATTAAAATACATCTCAGAAGGGAAAGGAACAAACTAATGAGTAAACCACAGCCAAATTTGGCTAACTTGAGGATCAGATCAACAGAATTTAGCTTAAACATCCAAAACAGATATTCACTCCTCCGCGACGAAGATTTCAACATCGACCAAATCAATAAACAGTTCAATGACATAATAAAAGAAGCTGCACTTGAAGTAGGCGGCAAGAACGACAATCGAAGCTCCAGCAAGCTCTCGGTAGAAACTATAAACAGCTTATACAAAAACGTAGAGACATGAAAGTATCGTCAAATAGGGACAAGATAGAATTAGTTGAACTAACAAAGACCATAAATAAAAAGAAGAGGGAAGGTGTACGGAAATTCAATACTCAAATAATAAATGAAGCGGTGATTTCAGGTACCAGCATGAAAACAGCTAAAAGAAGACTAGGAATAGGGAAAAATCAAATGTATGCAATTAAGAAACCAGACGGAGAAGTAACATATAACAAGAATGAAATCATCAAAGTAGTGGAAGACTTTTACAGGGATCTATACAACTCAAACGAACAACCACAAATAGAAGCAAACGCGGTAACTAGCGACGTACCTAATATCAGAAAAGAAGAAATAAAAAGAGCACTTAAAGGCATGAAGAGAGGGAAAACACCAGGCGAAGACGGAATTAGTATAGACCTCATATTAGATGCAGGAGACATCGCAACAGTGAAACTAGCCAATCTTTTTAACAAATGTCTTCTCAGCGGAAAAAATGCAACAATTATCTTGTTACACAAAAAAGGCGATAAAAAGGATTTAAAAAATTACCGACCCATAAGCCTCCTTTCGGTTACTTACAAACTGTTCACGAAAGTCATTACAGCTCGCATCTCTGACAGTCTGGATTCCAGT
>NC_091572.1:16262237-16267237 GCF_042767895.1 Penaeus vannamei
CTCTCTCTCTCTCTCTCTCTCTCTCTCTCTCTCTCTCTCTCTCTCTCTCTCTCTCTCTCTCTACCTCCCTCCCTCCCTCCCTCCCTCCCTCCCTCCCTCCCTCCCTCTCTCTCTCTCTCTCTCTCTCTCTCTCTCTCTCTCTCTCTCTCTCTCTCTCTCACACACACACACACACACACACACACACACACACACACACACACACACACACACACACACACACACACACATACATACAGACCGTGAGTAATATTTGTGGGTGTGAATAATGTATTGTCTCAAATAGCGCCTCTTGGGCTACCAAACATTAATAAATGGCTTTGGCCGCAAAACTTCGAGGGTAATGGGCTGTAAAGGTATAGGTATCGATTCCCTTGTTTTCCTTTTATTTCGTTTGGGTGTCTCCTACGAACCACGACCTCCAGTCGCGTTCATGAATCGCGAAGTATGGTTAGGTTGGGTTCAACTTGAGTGAGATGGGCCACTTGGTTCCGCCCTTTGCAATCACATACTTACAGAAAGTATTGTATATTATATCAGCATTGTTACTCTTGAGATACAAATTGATTTAAAGTGCATCGTCAGTCAACCTAATTTATAACATTATTTCCGAAACTGTTGGTGAAAATGAATCATGTAAAATGAAAAGCAATGAATGTGTGCAGCGCTGCATTATTATAATGACGGTAGGGTATATAGGATGCAGGTGTTGCGAAACTTATACTATTAACATATCTTTTAGTATCAAATTATTAATTGAGTCTTTAGACCTGGGCACATTGGGCACTTCCCAGCAAACCCCTTTCCCGGTTCACGCTTGCTCACTCACCCTGCGAAAGGTCGAGTCAATCTTCAATTTACCCAAAGCTAAGGGGTATTCCCTTAGCCTTCACTATACGCCTTTATTCGTCGTTTCAGCGGCTGGTGTCCAACACCTTGCCGGTGTTTCCCCACCAAAGTATTCAAGAAACCCATTGCTTTCGATATCCGTCTTTTGCATATTAATTTCGTCATTTTGGCAATTAAATAATTGTAAACATCTGGAAATATAATGGCGTATGAACTAATGTCATATGTTCTTTTCCAAATAACATATCAAAAGGTTACCATTATCTAAATAGTGGATCCAAGTGATATAAAACAAAGAAGTCAGAGAGTAGCTGCTTAGGATAATGCAGAGCCATATATTAACATACATCCTTCATATATGAATGAAGGATATTTCCGTCTGACGAATATTATTATGAATACAGTTCCAACAATGTTTAATTTTTTATATAGAAAATATGATAAGGAATTGAAATAAAACGATGTGATAAGATTTCTTGATAACCATTTTCGAAATAATAAACGATAATTTATTTCTTAAGGCAGGTTTCCAATATATCCACCAAATTAACAACTAAACAGGAATAAAAGCGACTCCTCTCTCTCTCTCTTCATGTATATTTCAGTTATTTTTGCACTTCTTCGTCTGATTTCCGTACTTTTCCACCTCCTCACATTCGAACTATCCTAACTATGCCCTAGTTGTTTGAACGCGGGCCTCCTTTCAAGGCAAGAAGGGCATAATCTCACCGAGCCCAAGACTGGCGAGGCGTCACCGCTTTTGTTGCTGGCTGTACCTTGCACACAAATATGAACACCAGAAAGACGTTGAACACGTTACCTGGGCGTTTTTTTCTCGTCACCGCAGAAACCTTACATGCTTCCTGAAACACCTCATCATGCCACTTCCTTATCAGTCGTATTCCTGAACTTTCACTGCAATGTCTTTGAATTTGGTGAAGTCATGCTGGTACTGATCTCATTCTTCTATTTCTCACGCGCATTTGCCTGCTAAAGACCAATGGAAAATGCTAAGAAATGGCACTTTTCCTCGTCTACATTCACTGATATCTATGCACCTATCCTAAATCGTAAAACATCATACTAACATAAGAATGTCACATAAACTCCTTTTCAGTCTTACCTGAAGCCACTTTCTCACATACAGACCTCACATTCGAAACCCGAAGCAGTCGCTTCCTATGCAACACCCATTCACACTTCAAACTGAAGGTCGGCTTCGGCCGTTCGCCGTTCGGCATCGACACTGTTCTACTCGAATTATGGCACTACTTGATCACTGCTCTCTCTCTCTCTCTCTCTCTCTCTCTCTCTCTCTCTCTCTCTCTCTCTCTCTCTCTCTCTCTCTCTCTCTCTCTCTCTCTCTCTCTCTTAGAATTAGAAGGGAAAGGAAGGGGAGACAGATAGACAGATTGACAGAGAGAGAGAGAGAGAGAGACATACTTTTTGTTTTATTTTGCCTTCTAAATCTCCCCCTGTGTACAAGAAATGGCCGGGGTTATCATACACTGGTAGCGCGCAGGATCGAAAGCAGCTCAGCAAGATTGCAAGACCAGCACGTTCACCACTGCACTACACAGCACACAAAGAAGGAGAAGGGAGAGGAGGAGCAGGAGAATAATAAGAAAAAGAAGGAGGCGGTGGCGGCAAAGGAAGAGGAGTTTGGGATCTATATCTTGTCTGCCTAAATTGTGCTTTTCGTGGATTACATCTGAGGCCATGGCTATCGAAATACCTCTCCTTTGAGAGTCTGCTGAATTGTTCTTTTGTGGAGTGTCAGCGAAGGCAGTTCTTGCAAAACTCGATAGATCATTGATAAGCATTGTAAATAAGCCTCGAATGTTATGTGTAATATCCGATACGGCTAAATGCTTTCAAATCAAATAGTGTGAGCTATCTAGTTTAGTCACCTTAAAATTCGCTAATGTTTTGCAATAATAAAGAGAGAGAGAGAGAAAATAATAATAATTACAATAATAATAAGGATGATGATGATAATAATGATAATAATAAAATAACACTACTAATAATGATAACAATAATAACAAAAAATAAGGAAAATAATGAAATAATCATAACAATATCATCATTACTACTATTATTATTATTACTCGATGTTATCATTATTATCATTATTATTGTTGTTGTTACTACTATTATTACTATTATTATTACATTTATTTCTGTTATCAATATTATTATCATTATTATTATTATCATTATTACTAATATTATTACAGTGACAAAAATAACAATAATAAAAACAATAATAATATTAATAACAATAATGACAATAATAATAATAATGATAATAACAATATCACAAAATAGAAATAATAATGATTATTAAAATAATAATAACAAAAATGATGATGATAATAATAATAACAAAAATGATGATGATAAAAATAATAACAAAAATGATGATGATAAAAATAATAACAATAATAATGAAATAATAATGATAGTAATAATAATGATAATAACAATAATAATAATAATAATAATAATAACAATGATAATGAAATAATAATAATAATGATAATAATAATAATGATAATAATAAAATCAATAAAAAAAATATTAATACTTATGCCTATTACTATCATCAGTCATTATCATTATGATTATTATTATCATTATCATTATTGTCATTAGCATCATCATTATCATGACTATCATTATTACTATTATTATATTCATTATTATTATTATCACTAATATCATTATCATTTTTATCATAATCATTGTTATTATTATAATTATCATTATCATTATTGTCGTTGTGATTATCATTATTATTACTATTATAATTATTATCATTATCATTATCATTATTATCATCATCATTACTATTATTATTATCATTATTATTATCATCATTATTATTATTATCATTATTATTATTATTAGTTATCATTATTATCATTAATATTATCATCATTATTATCATTAGTATCAATATAATTATCCTTATTATCATTACAATGGTGATTATGATTATAATGATGTTGATAATGATAATGAAAATAATAATGATAATGATAATAATAATAATAATAATAATTATTATTATTATTATTATTATTATTATTATATCAATAATAACAATAATAGTAAGGAAAATAATAACAATAATGATAATGATAATAATTACGATAATAATATTAGTAATAATAATAGTGGTAATAGTAGTAGTACTAGTATTAATAATAATAATAATAATAATAATAATAATAATAATAATAATAATAATAATAATGATAATAATAATGATGATGATAATATAATAATGATAATAATAATAATTATTATTATTATTATTATAACAACAGTAATAATAATAACAATAATAATAATAACAATAATAATTATGATTATAATCATGATTACTACTACTATCACTTCTATCATTAGCATCCTTATTATCATCATAATCATTGTTATTACCACTGCTGCCAGTATCATTATCTATAGCATTATTACTACTATTATTGTTATTATCATTACCATTATTATTACTATTATTACGGTTATTATTATTACTACCATTTTGATCATTATCATTATCATTATTATTATCATCATTATTATTATATGAACCTTATCATTGTTATTATTATCATTATCATCATTATTGTTATTATCATTATCATGACTATTATTTTCATTATCATTATTTTTATTATTGTCATCATCATCATCATCATCATAGTAATAATAATAATAATGATAATAATAATAATAATGATAATAATAATAATAATAATAATAATAACAATAATAATAATAATAATAATAATAATAAAAATCATCATCATTATCACTATTATCATTATCATCATCATGATGATAACGATAATGAAACGATAATAGTGATAACAATGATAATAACAATAATAATTATAATAATAATAACAACAACAACAACAATAATAATAATGAAATAATGCCTATAATAACATTGATGATAATAAAAATAACCATACTATCATTACTATCATAATGATAAAGAAAAGTGATAGATAGTAATAATAATAACCAAAATGATAATAATAAGAATAATAAAATAGTAATAACACTGATAATAATATCAATAACAATAATGATTATAATGATACTACTACTAATATAATAATAGTATCAACATT
>NC_091572.1:16272023-16279523 GCF_042767895.1 Penaeus vannamei
TTTGATTTGATGCTTTTACATTTATCTTTCCGGAATTCTACCTCTAAACCTCTACTCCGTAAAAAAAAAAAAAAAAAAAAAAAAAAAAAAAAAAAAAAAAAAAAAAAAAAAAATATATATATATATATATATATATATATATATATATATATATATATTTTAGAGTAATTAAAGATGTTTATTAGATGGTATACTTCATATAACCTTGAGCAAAGTAAAATTGTGATTTGTTACCCATGTAAAAGTATACGGTCTTTTAGGGGACTGGCCGGTAATCTTTTTTCGATTTTTCGATTTTTCTTGATTTTGATGACACACTTTATTTAGATCTTAGCAAGATCCCTGAAGACGATATATTTCTAAATGCCCCCCCCACCAAAAAAAAGAAATTGAACGACGGGGGTAAATCTTCACGTCTTCAAAAACGGTTACACATTCAGTCTGAATTGATTTTTGAACAGAACTATCCTAGAGCAACAAGTTCATTTCGACTTCCCTTATTTTTTGGGGGGAATTCATGTCCTAGGCGACTTTCGAGAACAAAAAAGTGACTTTTATATGTCACTCATAAGAAGCACAAGGAAAAAAAACCGAGTGGAACAAGTTGTAGCTACAAAATGAGCCGCAATACGTTTAATTTGGACGGAACTTTCGCTTGTGAGTTTTTCGACGGACGATGGTTGTGTATCGAGATATCGGCAATTGATGTTTTTTCTTATCTTTTCATGTTTGTATTGGTATTAACGAATTATTAACTTATAATATAATCCTTTATCATCTACCTGCATTCCGAAGTATTGCAGAAATTCCCAGCACGTAACAATTCTCTAAATCCTATGTATGCTGTGGTAGGGTGGAGTGAGTTGGGGTGTTTCTCGGTGAACATTTACGATTTAAAAGAAAAAATCTGAAAAAGATAAACACGCACACACACACACACACACACACACACACACACACACACATACACACACACACACACACACACACATATAAATATCTTTCATCTGTGGCATGGCGAATGCACATTCTTCAAATTCGACCTACTCTTTTTTTCTTTTTACTATTTTATGTAAAGCGACTTTTTGAACAAAATAAAAGGGGCTTTTCATATATGTCACTTTTACAAGAAGCACATTAAGATATGTACAGAAATAGCGCGATTTTTGTCTTCATTTTTTTTTTTTTTTTTTTTTACATTATAGATAACAAATATATGGCATAGTTGTATATAATACAATAATCTATTATATCCCATTATTGTTACTCTATTGGGTCTTTACAACATACAATAATGGTCTGAAATGTGATCATTCTCCATGCCAGCGAATATTACACTCGCAGGCTGGGACGCGAGGCGAGGGTCCAAGGCCCTGTAACTCTACGGGATGAAACACCCGCAGTGTTTGAACGGCACACTTCAAGGGCCTGGAAAATTAATTTATCGCCTTTCAGGCAAACCGACCAATACTCCACAGTCTCATAGTCCTCTTACACAGGCAGATTTGCTCCTTAGTCAATGGGCTGGGGCGTCCAGATTGAGCTCACTTCCCACAAATATTCAGAATCACCTTAATCAGTCTAAAATTGCACGGGAATTTGCTATAGAGAATGGATGTTCTGATTCCGACGTTTCAGACTTTGCCGAGATTAGTGAGTGGGAACTGAACAATGCACTACGCAAAGGCAAGACGTCCGCCCCAGGTGAAGATGGAATTACCTTTAGTGTCCTCCTACATGGTACCTGGTAATCCCCTTTTGCACCCGTAGAGGCTAAGCTTGTCACAAGGTATTCTGCCTGACTCCTGGACGCGCAGTCTGATTCCCTAAACCGAAACAAAACACTGAGAAGCACCGCCCAATTACACTAACCTCCTGCTTATGCAAAGTCCGAGAAAGGATAATGTTAAACAGACTCGGGTACAGGTTACAAGGTAAATTATCTCACAGACTATGGATTCCTACTGGGATATAATACACATTGCTTTGCAAAGTATTTTTCAAGCTCTAATCCAGGGAAGCACAATGTTTTTCTTGACCTTAAGTCAGCGAAGCACAATGTTTTTCTTGACCTTAAGTCAGCTTTTGACATTGCAAACAGAGAAGTTATTCTAGAACAATTGGCAAGCTTTGGCATAAGAGGTAAATGAGAACGATGCAGAATGATGCAGACCGGATCGCTTCTCTGAAGAAGAGACTCTGGGAGAGATTGAAACCGCTGAAAGTCCTTCGGAAAAGGACATGGCATCAATGTTAAGCTCGCTAAACCGTTTTACTTGGCCTTTATAAGGTCAGTTGTAGAGTACCATGCACTGCACTTATTGCAGTATAGGGACTCAGAAATAAATAGTTTGGAGATAGTACAAAATGAAGCTATGAGGATTATCCTCGGCGCCCAGAGAACAGCAATGATAGTAAACATGAGATCAGAACTAAACTTACCATCCATTTTTGATAGAATTATATATATTTGCACTCTGATTAGGGTCAAAGCTCTGAGGGAACCCTTGTATCTCGTATATTTCCAAAAACAGCTGCAACATAAAATCACGTAAGCAGACGAGGCTAATCAAACACACAAGCGCTCTCTGGTACACAAAATCTGTATGAACATTACCAAGCTTAACGTCCCCAGAAGATACCAAAAAGTCGATCCGTTCCTCCATGGAAAAGTTCATCACTGAATGTGCACTTTACATGTCTACCGCATAAAACAGTGTACCTAACTGCGTTGAAACAAATTACTTTGGCGACGGTGAAGTTACACTTAGAATCTATGGGCGATGTGTACGAGTGTTACGCTGACGTATTCGTACAGTCTGGATACAAAGCTGGTTGTGCTTGCGCTGTATACAAAAATGGTTTACTGCTACATCAAGTTAATATGAGAGTACAAAATTGGACCAACACTACTCAAACGGAGTTGGCAGGTATAATCCTTGCAACAGAATTCTTAATGTCTCGGGGCTCTGGTGTAGTTGTTTGTGATTCTGAAAGCGCTCTTCAGACACTAAGTTCCTTCAAAACAGATGGTGATGAGGGAATTGTGAACTGCATTAAGCGTAACGTAACTTATGCAAGAGAGCGCAATTACAACATTCAGTTTTTATGGATACCATCTCATGTTGGTATATACAAGCACGACCATGTAGACAAACTTGCGAAAGAGGCTTGTAGCAAAGATATTGTAAATATAGATCTTGGGATGCCTCTTGCTAAGGTTGGACACATTAAAAAGTTCTCACAATGAAGAACTGGTAGATCTGACGAGTCTACAAAGGCCTGAAAGCTGTAGTATAAGTCACAATGATCAGTATAGAGATTGGAAGCCCTCCTGTGGATGGCACCAAAGTAAGACCAGACAATGTGATGCGGTTATTGCCAGAATACATTTAGGTTATAGAATGTACTGGCAACTGGAAGGTGCAAGAAGTCCAGATGAATCTAGATGTAGACTGTGTAACAAGGAAAATAAGCGAACGCTTGAGCATTATATCTCGGAGTGTCATGTGATACAGGCTTTCAGACCACCTAACATGAGGTATAAAGAACTGTGATTATTTTATTGCATCTGATACATTGGAAGATATATTCATGCTATATCCTAATTTTACCAAGTAAAGCTATCATAATCATAGAACACACCATAGAACACTATTATGTAAACACAAAGGGAACGGTAGACCAACTTAGGTAATATACGTTTACATGCTGTATGACATATTCCCATTTTACCATGCATAATTACTGTAATCACAGAATACTGTACTCTGTCGAATATATGTAACATTTTGTAATCACGATTGCCCACGCCTGAGCAGTTAGCCAAGGTGGTAAATAACTTAATTTAGCACACCTCAGGGAGGCGTATTTAGTCCCATGCTATTTAACATCCTAATAGATAGATTACTTGGTGATATACTACTCCAGAGTAATGATTTCATTTGCTATGCAGATGATATTTGCATTAATTCCTCATCCGAGGAGGGTATGCAAAATATTATTGATGTAGTTTCAGCAAGGGCTACAGAGTGTGGCTTGATTATATCGACAGAGAAAAACACTTGACCCTAAGACAATCCCTCTGTCAAGATTTCACATCAGTGACGATAAACTAGATCTTTGCCTTGAACACACATACCTCAGGGTGATTGTTCATAATGCAGTGTTCATAAAAGGCCTGAAGAAAAGAGTGAGGGAGCGGCTGAAGCCACTTAGGACACGTCGGCAAAGACCATGGCAATAGTGTCAATATTAGATCATACATACGGTCTGTCAGAGATTATCATGCATCGCACCTAGTATTAGTCAAGGACACAAAGTTGGCTAGTTGTGCAAAATGAGGCCGTGAGGATTATTCTCGGTGCCCCTGATATCGTTCATAAACATTAAATTTAGCGTCAAAGCAATAAGAGAACCCCTCTGTTGTACAGATTTCCTAAGACAACTAAACCGAAGGATAGTGGAGCTAACATTGGATGGCAATATTCACTCAAATTGAAATCCATGGTTACAATTAACATGCAGGCACTTGTCTTAGCTGAACATGTCCATAACTAAGACCCTACATGGACGTTCCACCGTGGAAAATGTTGGACCCAACCATTATATACGACTGTCCCCCCAAAAAAACATCGAATTTTGGAATCCCCATGAATGACCATGCTGACCACCTAACAAAATCAGCCTGTCTCAAGCAAAGTGTGGATTTAGATCATGAAGTACCTCTTGCTAGGATTTCACACATCCTTAAAACTTCCTTCAAAGAGGACTTGACAGTTTACTAATTCTTAACGAACTGGAAACTGTAGCATAAAGCACTATGACCGATAAATGCAAAATGTATTCATCTATGGTTTATTTAAAATAAGAACAAGGCAGTGTGATATTGTGACCGCAAGAATCATGCTGGGATGAAGATTATATTGGCAAGTGTAAATCACGCAATGAAGAATATAAGCAAAAACTTGTACATTATATCTCAGTGTCATGCAATACAGCCTTTCAGGCTACCTAGCATGAGGTATGGAGAACTATGTAACTACTTCATATCTGATGTCTTGGAAGATATACTTATGTTGCATCCTAAATATGGAATGCAGTATCACATGACTACATATCAAATGTAACAAGACCTTTCCACACCCAAGCCGTACGTGGTAGATGAGTAGATAAATTAATGTTGGATTATTTTGCTCAAGGATGAAACTAACGAAATATGACTCAAACATAAAGAAAATAAAGTACTCCATATGAACGGCATATCTTTATCTGTATACAAAAAAATCGATATTGTTTTTTGAACGCTTCACAGATTTTTTAGATTATTCCCCCAAAAATGAAGGTCTCATTATGTATTTTTTATAACCTTTCAGAAAATAATCTCATTTTTAAATCATATCTAATCTTTACTTCACAACTGTCGACTTTCCAAGGTTAGGTGAAAAATGATACTTCAGTGGGCATCGAAAGCGGCTGCTACCACCTTAAGAATACCGGGTGGGCCTTGGAAATTCCAGTGGAGATTCGGAGGCCCTAAAACTCTTTGGAAATGCATTTAACTCGAATTCGGCAAGAAGGGCGATTTTTGCCGAAAAATGATTGGACGGTCTCCTATATGTAGCAGATGGCAAAGTTTTTTATTTGTATATGTAAACAACCGTGTGTAATGTCACACAGATTCTCAATGCATAAAGCTAAGCACATAAACTCTGTATTTTAGTGATCCCCACAGCAAATTATTTATGTATTAAAGGGACAAACTTGCTTAACCCACGTAGGGAAGATAAGTTTTTCCGCCATACCAACAACTTCCTTGGCTAAGATTTTGATATACAGTTGTATGTGAAGTGTATGTCTTGAGTATAGGTGAGCCTTCAGTCAGTGAGTAGGGGAGAAAAAAGAGGGTGTTTGGTTTGGTACGGATCAGCTGATAAGTCTGATATGACGAAGACGCCAAAAGGGCGGCGTAGAGGCCGGGGGCCAGCTGTCAGCTCCTTACAGCTCAGAAGATGGACAGCTTTTTTCGAAGGACCAGGAGTCCAAGAGGAGTGGCAAAAAAGAGCATCACCGACTGCGGTGTCAGGCACCTCCCTGCTCTCCGCGGTCAGGCCGCGAAGGTTGAGGTCCCCGCGGAAGGCCAGCTGCGGTCTGGTGAGACGTTACCCAGCAGCCGAAGCAGTTTGGGCGTGAGTGTAACTCCCTTGATGATAGCTCTCTCAGTGCTGGTGGTTCGTAGTGATCTGAACTTTTTAATTGGGTTACCCCGTCTGACTTCAGGTGGTAATTTTATTGTCCTTGTTTTCGTTTGTATGTACTCTTTGCGTTTTTAGTTCATGATTTTAATCTTTACTTTATCCTATCTCTTATTTGTGCTTATGTAGATAGATATCGATGTAGACACACACACACACATATATAGATAGATATTGATATGTATATATATATATATATATATATATATATATATATATATATATATATATATATACATGTATATATATATATATATATATATATATATATATATATATATATATATATATATATATACACATATTTTTTCTCTTTTTTTTCTTTCTTGAAAAGAGCCGTATCAGATACTGAGACCGCCTTTCACGGTTTGGAAATATTTCTTATGGTAAGATGCGTTTCCACAGTGATTAACTACGAAAAAATACTAAAAGAGATCGCCAACTGTCTTCCGCAGGAGCAGCGTCCTTCTTGGACGGTGATCAGCCGCTGTCTAATTTCAGAGATCATCTGCCTGACATCTCTGACCTGCAGCCAAAAGTTGAGATATCTTCAACCTGCTTCCGGGTCTATCTACCATTTGCATTATAAGGCTTCACGTGACCCTGATGGGGGGGGGGGGGCATACGGGCACCGCACCCTGCCTAAGGGAGGCCCGGAGGTGCTGTAATGAATGGTAACTTCGTTCATCGAGAGCAAGGCGAAAAATCTACGCTTCACAGCTGGATGTAGTTTAGCCTTATACTTAGGAAGAGTGTATATCTAAATATTAATATGTTAATGTACAAATCGTATAACACGCACACACATATATATGTAAATATATTTATATATACATATTCATATATATCTACACACACACATACCCATATATATATATATACATATACATATATATATACATATATATATATATATATATATATATATATATATACATATACATATACATATACATATACACACACACACACACACACACACACACACACACACACACACACACACACACATATATATATATATATATATATATATATATATATATATATATATATATATATTCTATGGGCTTCCTAAAACCCATAAGCCGGCCGTGCCTCTACGCCCCATCATCTCCTCCCGGGGATCGGTGACGCATCCTCTGGCGGCTTGGCTGGCTAAGTCTCTCACTCCCCTTCTCGGCACCTTCTCTCCTGCTCACCTTCGCCATTCACAGGACTTCATCTCTCGTGTCCGCGGTGTCCC
>NC_091572.1:16284523-16292297 GCF_042767895.1 Penaeus vannamei
AGCAGGATTGGGGTGCAGAGCGTTTACCACACCAAAACTTCGAGTTCAGCCCACCCAGGGGGATCTCCTGTCCTGTGGTGCTGAAGGGTCGAGTGTAGGAAACAGAGGTTTTTTTGAGGCCCTTCATAAGACCTTACCCTGAGAGCAGGTATAAGGATAGTCCCCGAAAGGGGATCAATCTGTTTTATACTCTCTCCATGACCACAAAAAAAAAAAAAAAAAAAAAAAAAAAAAAATGAATCAGACCACGACAGTCACCTTGGAGCCTATCAAGGTTGCAGGGGGGCGAAAGAAAAACAAAAAGCAGGCCGAATGTGTCCGGCCTGCAGAACCGAGCAAGGACAAGACAGAAATATCAATCAAAAGTCTGTCTATGCACACTAGACTGAGAGAAATCTGAACACTCCTCAGAATTCCAACAGTCAAGAAGGGGCTCTAGCTGAAACAGCCAAACCAGCTGCCCCCACTTCTAAAGGCCTTAAACCCCTGCAAAGGGGAGGCGTGAAGCGACGAAGGGTGGAAACTGACTCTGAAGAAGAGGCAGAGCACACCCCAAGTCGACTAACGCGGTTTAAGGTACAAAAAAAAAAAAAAAAAAAAAAAAAAAACCTGAAGACTTCGACAATGCCTACCAACTGGCTAGGGCATTGGAGAAGGAAAGGAATGCCAGACTTTCATTTCGAATCTGTACAGATGAGGGCATGATTATTGTCCCCAAAGACAAAGCCACCCTGAACTTCCTGCAGGAAATCAAGGTGCTAAAAGACGGGAGAAAAGTGTGTATCTCACCACTGACCTCCCAAGAGAAAAAGACCAAGATGGTGCTACTTGGTTTCCCACTAGGGTTCGACGTGGAGGTGATCACGTCCCTCCCACAAGTGGTGGAGGCTTCCCGCATGACCAAAGGGAAGTCTTCAACCAGGCAAGTCCTGGTTATCCTCAAGGGAGCTCCAATCACCACCCTTGATCTGGGTATCTGGGGATCCTACAAGCTCAGGACATATGTGTCAGAACCCTTGAAGTGCTTCACGTGCCAGAAATCTGGGCATCATCAGGCCAACTGCAAGGCCAAAGCCAAATGTGGTGTATGCAGCGAGGCACACGAAACCGAAGTGTGTATCAAGGCACACAAAGATGGCCAGAAGGACACAACAGCCAAGTGTCCAAACTGTGCCAAGAAACATCATGCCTGGAGCCTGGCTTGCTCTGTCAGGAAACAGGCAGTCATTAAAAAGCAGGAGCAAGCCAAAAAGCGTACTGACTTTGTCTCTGCGCCCCCAGGCACCTACGTCTAGGGTCAAAATAAAAGAGAAAAGACTCCCCGACCTCCTAAGAGGAAGGAGTCGCCCCCACAGCCCAAACTGGATACCTCTAACAGAGAGGAATTCCCCAAGCTTGCTAGTGGCAAAACCACACACACACACACACAAAAAAAAAACCAAAGGGAAAAAGGTTTAAAGACCACAGCAAAGGTCCCCCCAGTAGAGGATAATCTTTTCTTTGACGAGAAAGATATGACTCTCCTGTTGAGTGCTGTAGTTTCTGCAGTAGCAACAGCCTTGGGGAGGACCAGTGAGGAGGTAGAGAAAGCAGTGCAGGTCGCCATGACGGCTATGACCCAAACTGTGGCAGCTCTGAAGGGAAGGAAGCTAAAAGCCTCCAAACCGAAAACGAGCAGCACTCCCCTCCCTAAATCCTCGGATGGCAGGCTAGCTTCGGGAGAAGCTTTACATGAAACCCCAGCTAGTCTGTCAGTACAGGCTGAAACTGTGCAGCAGAAGCCCCCAGAGCAGGCCGAGTCTGTGCAGCCAAAGTCTGGTCCCTTGACCCGAAGTGGCACTTCCAACCAAGGCTATACACCCCTCGGTAGACCCTTAACCGGAGTGCCTCACCTTAGAGGAAGTTGTACAATCCTCAATCAACGAGGATCTATATTTATCTGATGCCACCAGCACTGGGGCATCTGAAGCTGAAACAAGTGACTCTGAGTAACCATCATGGCACACAATCTAAGCATTCTGCAGTGGAATATCTGTAGCTATAAAAGCAAGAACTCCTTTCTCCAGTCAATAGTGCGAGCAAGGAGCATTGACGTCGTCATGCTCCAGAAGACACTAACTATGGGATCCGTGTGCTTCTCAGGATATCATGCCTTCACCACTCCAAACCTGGATGGTGTTAGAGGCCTGATGACCCTGGTAAAAGAAGCTATCCCGTGCTCCTTAATAGCCAACCCGCCGCACTTTGGAGATGGTGTTGAATCTCTTGTTGAGATTCAGCTACCTGGGGGCCCTATAAAAATATATAATATTTATAGCAAACCACAGTGTGAGAGCTTAGATCTAAACCAGGTCTGTGCTACTGCAGCATAAGACCGAGTGATCATAGGAGGAGACTTCAGTGCACACATAGCTATGCTGAATCCCCGCAAAAAGCCGAACGCGGCAGGCATTCATATAGCAGAAGTGCTTGAGATGTTCCCTGAGATCGCTCTTCTCAACACCAAAGAACCAACGCATGTGAAAGGAGGGGTCCTAGACCTCACCTTTGCCACTGCAACAATGGTGGAGAGAATTCGGTGGTGTGTCGATGATACGGTTACTAGTGATCACTACGGCATAGTCACCACACTAATGGATACAGGTCCAGCCCAAAGACCACATCACATTCCTAAATGGAAAACAGACAAGGCCAACTGGTTTGCCTTCCAGGAAGGCTTGGCCCGAGGTCTGAAAGACAATGAACCCAACAATAATGAAAATGTGGATGTGCTAGAGGCAAGGCTAATCCAGGCCATAAACCAGGCAGCCTCACAAACCATCCGCAAAACTCACCCATGGTCCAGAACTCACAAAGACGCCTGGTACTATAATGACGAGATCAAAGAGGTCAACCACAGGGTTAATATGTGCAGAAAAAACTTCCGACGGCAAAGATCTCCCGACAATCTGGCCCTGTTGAGGGAAGCTGTCGTGGATGCCAAGGAAACTGCCAACAGAGTAAGGCAGGAAAAATGGCTGGAATGGTGCCAAACTTTTGGGTACCAGACCAGCCTTACAGAGTTGTGGAAATGGGTCAGGCAAGCGACAAGCCGCCAAGCCCCGAAATGCACTCATCATGACCCACAATCAGAGGCTAACAGATTGGTGCTTGAGTTCTCAGCCAGAACCAGCACCAACAATCTGCCTCCAATGATGAGAGAAAAACAAAACTTAAATCCAGAAAGACTTGCTCTCATAAGAGACAAGGCACTCGAAGCTGATGAAATGGATGCCTTGTTCTCTCTTAGGGAACTAAGAAAATCATACAAATCCAGTTCTGGGTCAGCACCGGGATCTGGAAACAAGCCACAATAGTTCCCATCCCAAAACCAAAGGAGCCTGGCAAGTACCGTCCCATCTCTCTTCTCAGCTGCCTGGGTAAAACAGCTGAGAAGATGGTACTCAACAGGCTCTGATGGAAGACGGGTCCCCCTCATGAACACCTGCACGGGTTCACAAGGGGTAAGAGCACTGCTCATAGCATTTCCACACTCTTAAGCATAATCTGCACCTCACCCGCCGTGGTTGTCTTCTTTGACCTGGAGAAGGCTTTTGAACTGGCAAGTCCACTTGCCATTCAAGAGACCCTAATCCACGAAGGAGTCAAAGGCAGACTCTTGGCCTGGATAGCTGACTATTTTAAAAATAGGTCAGCAAATGTCAGATTTCAAGGCCACCTCTCACAGCACATGCCACTTGAAAATGGAACTCCTCAGGGAGGGGTTCTTAGTCCAGCCCTGTTTAATACCCTCATGTCCAACATACTCGACATTCACCTGCCAGAGGGATGCAAGATCATCTCTTATGCAGATGATTTGACAGTGATAGCCTCTGGCAATCACTGCCTAACTAGAGCTCAGCGTTGTCTGAACCTGGTGTCTGAAGAGTGTTGTAGGACGGGTCTAAAAATATCAGCAGCAAAATCCAAAGCAATGGCTCTGAGAACTAATGTCAGAAACAAAAAACTCACTATACAGGGTTTGGATCTGGAATAGGTGAAGGACTATCTATACCTTGGTGTATGGATAGGACACACTCACTTTCAAAAAGGAGATCCAATACCTGCTTGACAGAAACAAGGAAAGACTGTCAGTCATGTAAGTCATGACAGGGAGACACATAGGAGCAGGACACGAAGTACTAAGATCATTCTGTGTACATGCTGTCCGTCCTATGATTGACTATGCATCTGTCGCCCTCATTGCTTCCAGTACATTAAAAGAAAAACTGGAAACAATACAAAACGAAGCAGCCAAGATAATTCTAGGTGCACCTAAATGGACAAAGGTCATCAACCTCCTCATGGAAGCTGATTTACCGTCCATGGACACCAGAATTGATCTAATGGTAACATGGTTCCTTTCCAAGGTCCTGCAGGCACCCAGAAACTCCTATCTAAGACAAAGATTTCTTAGACGCCTACAAGAAGATTACCAGCTGTTTGCGGACAATTCCTGGCTCACACATACAGCCAGAGTTTTGATACGCTTTCAGCTAAAAGAATCATTGCTTGCCAAGGGTATGGACTCCCCTCACCCTGATTACAAAAAACTCCCGCCGTGGGCAGACGAAATGATCGAATTCTCAATTCTAAATCTTACAATGAGAAAAGATCAATATACCATGCCTAGCCTAAAGGCACAAGCACAAAGGGTCATTGATCAAAAAACTCTGCTGGGTAGTATAACATACTACATGGACGGATCCGTGGATCCAATAAACCATACTGCAGGCGCCGGCTTTGCAATAAAGGATACCACAACATCCATTAGGGTCACTGACAATGCCTCAACGCTTCAAGCTGAAACGGTTGCGATCATGGAAGCCCTGACACACGCGTCCCTGAAGGGAGGACACGTCATTCACACAGATTCAAGAGCAACTGTTGACAGCTTACAGTATAGCATGCCCCCAGATAACATCTACCTCTTGACAACAGTGCTAAAGATAGCCCAAAGAATCCTTATTCAAGGTAGAAGAATCATCATAAACTGGGTCCCAAGCCACATAGGCATACAAGGGAACGAGCTTGCTGATAAACTAGCCGAAAAGGGCAGGGGTATGCCCCCATCTTCCATGATCATTAAACCCAGCCGAAGGGGACTAAGCGAAGGTACCAAAGCTGCAGCGTGTGCGGTCCTCCGGGGAGCACATAGAGAAAACATCACAAAATCGCTCGCTGCCAAGTGGTACTCAGATGCTTCAGGCTATGAGCCACTGGCCCTTCCTCCAAACACAAAAAAAGGTACCGAAGTCATACTATTCAGACAAAGACTTGGTTACCAATGCGCTTGGCAAATTATTGACAATAAGACTGCCAGGTTATGCAAACACTGCGGCGAGCCTAACGCCACCCTGTTACATTACTTGCAGAATTGTGTACACACACAATTTCTGAGGCAGGGACCACCCACCACAGCCGCCGGGCTGGTAGAAAGGGTCTGCAACATGCTTACCCCGTGGCAGCTGGATCGCTTGCTTGCAACTCAGCCACCGCGATAAGCATGCAGTTCAAAGAAAACATCTGAGTTAACTAGAAATAGTTAACACAGGCCGGGCCACTCCAGAGAATAGGCCCGGGCGAAGCATGACTTCGCAAATCTAACTGAAGTGAACTGAACCTGGTATCCATTTCGGTTTTTGTCTGAAGAGGAACTCGTGAAGAGTTCGAAACGTCAGGCTTGTTTTCAATTCTCATTGTGGCTAGTTTCATTTTCGTTACCATAAGTGTTTTGATGATGGTATGTTTACTACGGGCTAAAGAAACAGAGCTGCCATGCTCCACCGCTCTACAAGGGTTAGACCTAATCTAACCCTTGTAGCCCTATTATAAGGTAATATGATATAAGTATGGTTAGGTAAGGTAATATAAGGTAATATGATATAGATAAGGTTAGGTAAGGTAATCTAATATATATATAAATACTGCTAATTGCCAACAATATGTATTTACTGCATATGGTTATTATAACGCACTGCAGATGTAAACAAATTAGCGTTTCGCGCGGTTTTTCAGTCGCCGAAGTGGTAGATTGTGCAGGAGTACAAGGTGTTAGCGCCTGGGGATCCCTTTCGTTCGCCAAGCCTGACGATCGCCCACATTAAAGTCAGGCCTCCCTCACTCAGATGATCGCCTGGCGCAGGTTTCAAAAGTACGGGCCTTAGAATTGAAGTTTTGGTTTTCTAAACTTTTCTGCCCTTCTGGCAAAAAAGTTTTTCAAGGGGATCTTATTGGTGGTTGTTATCAACCACCAAGTTCGAAGCGCCTTGCTTCGACACCTCGAACGGAGAGCTCACTCTCTCTTCCACCGGCGCCACTCCTCCACGCCTCCGCTCTTGTGCTTTCTCGAATGCTTTTCCTTTGATAGGAATAGGATTAAAGTCTACAGGATTGTGTAGACTTTAAAATAGATAGGATTGGTGAAGGTTCTTTGATTTTGAATGTTTTGTACATGTTTCCGTAATTGAAATAAGCATTCATGTGTGGATTCTAATTCATTCTTCATTAGAAACTGGCTATAAGAAATTAAGTATATTCAATAAGATGAAAGATACAACTGAATTAACTATCCAAGCATATTGAGACAGAGACTGAATATACTCTATTATAACAAATTATATTAAGTGACTTCACGATCTATTTCATACATGGCATACCTTGAGATTAAAATGTTTAATTTAATCTAATTAAATGATTGAAATTACAATGAACAAAATATCTAGCTAAAGGTATAAAAGGAGAAGAAACATAGAAACGTGACGATGATTGTACACTCTGAACAATCTTGAGCTTGTCCATATCGGGCCATTGTATAACTAGCCACGGCTCATTGATGTACTCTAGTTGTGATAATATATGTGTATGAGCATCTGTATATAAATATATGTATATGTAGATATATACATACATACATACATACATACATATATATATATATATATATATATATATATATATATATACATACATACATATATACATATATATATATGTATACACACACACACACACACACACACACACACACACACATATATATATATATATATATATATATATATATATATATATATATATATATATATATATATATATATATATATATATATATATATATATATATATATATATGTATGTATATATATATATATATATATATATATATATATATGCATATATGCATATATATATATATATATATATATATGTATATATATATATATATATATATATATATGCATATATATATATATATATATATATATATATATATATATATATGTATATATATATATATATTTATATATATATGTATGTATAATGTAAATGCATATATGCATATATATACGCACATATATATATATACATATATATATACATATATATATATATATATATATATATATATATATATATATATATATATATATATATATATATGTATATATATATATATATATATATATATATATATATATATATATATGCACATACGCAGATAAATATATATATATGTATGTATATATGTATATATATATATATATATATATATATATATATATATATATATATATATATATATAGACACACACACACACACACACACACACACACACACACACACACACACACACACACACATATATATATATATATATATATATATATATATTGACTTTGTTTTGACTTTGACTCTCTCTCTCTCTCTCTCTCTACCCCCCTCTCTCTTTCC
>NC_091572.1:16310297-16330297 GCF_042767895.1 Penaeus vannamei
CATCGAGAGCCACCACTAGGGTTTCCGGCTTCTGAATAGCAACATCATCAGCAAAGTCAAGGTCTGTAACCTTAACATTGCCCAGTGTTGCTCCACAATGACTTTGAACAGTAGCTCTGCCTAGTATCCAGTCCATGCAAGTATTGAAAAGTGTTGGTGCAAGAACACTGCCTTGCCTCACTCCTGAACTGACAGGACAGGCCCCCACCACACTTTACAGCACTTTCAGTACCAATATACAGGTTTGCTATTAGTTCAGTAATCCTTGTTGGAATTTCATTTCAGTCTCAGGATCTCCCAAAGTGATTCCCAATGCACTGTATTGAACACCTTCTTGAGGTCGATGTAGGCTGCAAGCAGCCCACGCCCGAACTCACGACGGCGCTCTACAATGTCTCGAAGCGCAAGGATTATGGTCTATTGTGGACTTACCAGGAGTGATTCCAGATTGCTCCGGCCTCTGATGCCTCAGTAGATGGTCTGTAATACACCTCAGAAGGATGTGGGCAAGAACCTTGCCTGGTAAACTGAGCAGTGTGATGCCTCGGTGATTTCTGCAGTCCCATCGGTCCCCCTTCCCCTTCCAGAGAGGGATGACCACACCCCTCAACAGGTCAGGGGAAATGGTACCGGACTGCCAGATGGCAGCCAGGACAACATGCAATCCCCATACCATAGGTTCACCACCAGTCTTTAACAGTTCAGCTGGGATGCCGCAAATACCCGCTGCTTTACCACTCTTCAGCTCAGAGATCGCCTCCCCAACTTCATTTAGGGAGGGTGGGGCCTCGCTAATGGGTGGGTCCGGCAGCGGAATCACGGCACTACCCGCATCCAAGTTAACTGTTGGAGGGTCAACCTGATACAAATGCTCAAAATACTCAGCCCAACGTTCCTGCACCGCAACAGGATCTGAGACGATCTGGCCAACTACTAAGCGAATTGCAGTCACATGTGAAGAGGGCTTGGAATTCAGTGTTCTCAGGGCTTGGTATGCAGGACGAAGGTCATTTACTAAGAAATGGCATTGGATCTCCTCAGCAAGACTCCTAATAAAGTGTTCCTTGTCCCTTCTGAACAGAGACCGAGTTCTGCGCATCTGAGGATGGTGCAAATCCCAATCCCCTGCCAGACGAGCCACACGGCAAGCATCTATGGCTTCCAGTGTCTCCTGAGAGGTTAAATTCTGTCTTGCCCACGGGCGTTCTCCAATCGATTCTTGGGCTGCATCGAGCGTTTCGCGCTTGAAGGTATCCCACAGAAGTACAGGGTCTGTCAGATTGTTGAGCGCTGTGAAGCGATCAGAGATTGTCTCAGCAAACCCCCGAGCACACTCCCTCTCCTTCAGCCACAGCCAATCTATGGTTAGTACCACAGAACTCGGCACTCCTATACACCATGCAGTTCTGGAGGATCCTCCATTGAATGCTAACGAGAATGTGGTCGATCTCCTTGGCTGCATTACCCGCATCGCTGTACCATGTCCAACGATGTGGGTCTGGGCACTGGTACCAGGACCCAGAAATCCTCAATTTCTGGGATCTTGCAAAATTCCGGGAAATGAGGGAATTCTCGCTGCCGGTATCAATTCCCGAACCATGAAAACCGACAGACATCTCATAGTCAGCTCGATCGCAGCCAGATACCGCAATGAAGTCACCCAGAACAATACGAATATCTCGCTGGGGACAATTGTCTGTCCCAGATGCAAGTTTGGCGTAGAACTCTTTCATGTCGAGTTAACAAACATCAGTAGGAGCGTACACAGCAATAAGAGACATGAAGCCAAAAGACAGCTTCAGTCTCATTACCATTATAGCTCATCGACTGGAGTGACCTCTACCACCGAGGGCAGGAGCCTACTGGAGATAGCTATGGCTACTCCCTAAAGATGGTGACCAGAGCTGTGGCCTGACCAGTAATAGGTGTAGCCACCTACTTCTCACCTCCGAGAGAGTAGCCACCCCAACTCTCAGCCTCCCTAGTTCCCTTGATAGTAAGGGCAACCGATCATCCTGACGCAAAGAGCGGACGTTCCAAGCCCCCATCCTGACTTCCCGCCTGAGGTTAACCCTCGGGCAGTCACTCTGGGTGGACATCACCTCTGCCACCCCCGCCGACGCTGCCCCACATAAAAGGCGGCAGGCTGCGGGACCCATCATCCACCTGTGGGGTTCCCTTGGGCTTTGCCCCACGTTTCATATCGGGCTGGCGGCTGCCAGAACGCAGGCGGGACGAGGAGCTCCCGTTCACATCCTGCGCCCCAGCAACCGCCCTCCCAGCGGGGCCCGTAGGGACATTTCCCTTCCCCCCAGCCTTTCCAATTATCTGTAACACTGCCGATGGGTTATCTCTAGGGGCAGGAGGACTGGCAAGGCCTACCTCCCCCAAGCCTCCCTTTGACCCCAGGGGGCTTAGGTGCAGGAGTTAGTACAAGGCCAGGGCGTGTCCACACTCAGGTGGGCCATGATCCTGTACCTCTGGGGGCTCCTGCTGCTCCGAGATCCCCTACAGTTCAGCCTGGGACCGCAAGGTTCCAGTTTCCATAGGTGGCCACGAGGAGGCACTGCAGAAGTCTCGATGATGGAGAGGCTATCTTATAGTAAGTATATTTTTATCATATCAGTTTAAAGTTTGAGATACAAATTAATTTAAAGTACATCGTAAAGCAGCCTAATTTATCATATTGTTTCCGAAAACGTTGATGAAAATAAATGATGTAAAATGAAATGCAGCGGTGCATTAATACAATGGCGGCGGGGTATATAGGATATACGTGTTGCGAAACAAATACTTTAGTACTAAATTATTAGGTGACAGTCTTTAGACCTGGGCAGATTGTGCACTTCCCTCTTCTTAACTCACACTTGCTCACTCACTCCGCGAAGGGCCGAGTCTAGCTTCACTCTTCCCAAGGCTAAAGGTTTATTCCCTCAGCCTTGAATTTACCTATTCTTACGCCTTTATTTGTCGTTTCAGCGGCTGGTGTCCAACACCTTGCCGGCGTTTCCCCTCCAAACTATTCAAGAAACCCATTACTTTCGGCATCTGCTCAGTGCGTCTTTTACTTATTAATTTCGTTATTTTTGATAATGAAATAATTGTAAACATTTGGGAAATATAATGGCGTATGAAATATTGTCCTGGGTAATATTTTATTTCCCAAATAACAGCAAAAGTTTACCATTTTCTAAATAGGGGATCCATGTGATATAAACGGAGGAGAGAGTAGCTGCTTAGGATAATACAGAGCCATTAACATACAGCTCTGGGATAATGCATACGAAGGATATTTCCGTCTGACGAATATTAATATGAATGGTCAGTTCCAGCAACACACACATATATATATGTGTGTGTGTGTGTGTGTGTGTGTGTGTAGTCGTGTGCGCATATAGAAAATATGATAAAGAATTAACAAAACGATGTGATAAGATTTCACGATAATTATTTTCGAAACAATATATGGTAAGTTTATTTCTTAAAGCAGGTCTCAAATATGTCCATCAAATCAACAACTAAACAGAAATAAAAGTGATACTTCTTTCTCTCTTTCTCTCCATATATATTTCAGTCATTATTGCACTTCTTTGCTTGATTTCTCTCCTCCTCACATTCGAACCACCCTATGTTCTGGTCGTTTGAACGTGGGCCTCCTTTCAGGGTGTCAACGATATGCTCAATGTTCCCATTTTCACACCTAGCTCTACTTTCTCTTTTGACACTTCTACGGCCTAAACAAGCAAAGGCCCTCACAAGGAATAGCTGCATAAAAGGACGTCTCGTCAGACAGCTACTCACGCCTGTGCGACCCTCCTGACGAAGTTGCTGAAGATGTATTCTCCCACTTGGCGACGCCACACTCGCCAATCCGGCTCACCAAGTCTTCGTGACCCTTCGTCAGCACAGTCCTGAAATGCGCCCTTTTACTCAGCATCACCAATACTTCCTCACTGCTAGTATAAGTGTGTACCTCCTTAATACCTGATTAACTATTGCCCTCCCTATACCTGCCCACACCTTACATATGAGTTGCCCCTTTTCCTAATGAACACACACTACTAACTCTATATTACAAAATTTCTCACTGTCAATAATTGTTTTAACTACTCAAACATATGAAGTCATACACTAAGATCAGACTCGTGACAAATTTTCATCTCACGCCTCATTCCCCTGTCCTAACCATTCTTTAACTGATATACTATAGTTGTGTTTGTCAATCCTATTATTGATTTTCTCACAATACATAGATTAATGTTTCATATTTTATCAGAGCAAATAACTACACGTCAATGTATTCCATTCTTGTATGTTCGGCTGTACCCATGTATATCATTCATGTTAATGTTACAAATTTATGTGATCGTTTCTTCCTCTTTTATATGGCATATTCGTAGTTACCTCGTTACCGATTGTATCTTCACTTATCTTCTTTGATTTTAATCATATTGTCGTGTTCTTTTGAAGCATCACTTTCCATTTACTTGCCATGCTAACTGTTCGCTTATTCATACATCATGTCGATTACCTGCTTTGTAATTTGGCTTGTAACTGAATCTAACTCGCTTTCATGATGCCTTCTCAAGTTCGATATCTTGTCCTCAGGAATGTTGCAATTTATGCTTCTTTAGTTTTAAGGTATTGGTGAATATGTAACATGTAACTAACTGATGGAGTCGATTCTGTTGCAATAAGGGTAATGCACTGTACACACCATGCTTTATATAGGCATATATAGTTACTATCACTGCAAGTTAATTCTAAGATGGCTCATGGCTGTAAAAACTGGAATCGCACCTGCCGCAAGGAGTCTACTACAAAGGAATCGCGCCCCGCTGCATGTTGAATTTACTACGAAGAAATCACAACCCGCTACACATTTTGTTTCCTCACATTTACGTTCATACAGCGCTCAAGATGCGCATTGTTTACTTTTTGTTCAGGCCATGCTGCCTACATGTGTCTGAAGCATAATTACTTGCCAATTTAACTCGAAAATATGGAATTCTTGCTCATTAAATTTCTCTCTACAATATGATGGTACTCTACTCAACTCGCTAATCCTAACAGATCCTGAGTAATTAACACCTCATGTGACATGTTACACTTCTCGTGACAAATCTGACATCTTAGTAAGGTTACTGACAAGTATCTATTCATCCTCAGTGGCCCTTTTACTGGCCTGCTACTTATATTTCAGTCCCTGAAGACAATGTGACCCTTCTCGCTACTGAATGTTACACCTCACTGCGAAACCACCAACCCAATACTCTGCCGGGGTCTGCTAGATGTCTACAGATCCATGGTCCCTAAGGTCGTTGCGTGCCAGAGTAGTGGTGTGGTGGTTTTGCAGTGAGGTGTAACATTCAGCAGCGAGGAGGGTCACATTGTCTCCATGTTTGTATATATACATATATATATATATATATATATATATATATATATATGTATATATATATATATATATATATATATGTGTGTGTGTGTGTGTGTGTGTGTGTGTGTGTGTGTGTGTGTGTGTATGTGTGTGTGTGTGTGTGTGTGTGTGCGTGCGTGCGTGTGTATATGTGTGTGTTTTTTGTGTATATATATACATATATATTTTTATATATATTACACACACACACACACACACACACACACACACATATATATATATATATATATATATATATATATATATATGCATATATGTATATATTTATGAATATAAATATACATAATACGTATAATATATATGTATATATATATACATCTTTATCTATATCTCTATCTATATATATCTATGTATTTAAATGCTTATGTATATGTTTCCATATGAAAAACAATGTAATAAAACACACACACACATATACAAACGCACACACGCACACATATTAACACACACTACACTCAAGGACACACACACACACGCACACGCACACACACACACACACACACACACACACACACACACACACACACACACACACACATATATATATATATATATATATATGTATGCATGTGTGTGTCAGGTTAGGTATATATGTCTGGTCAGGTACATCCTTTTACTGTCATACTGTAATCCAGTACAACCTGTCTCAGTTTAGAGTAGAGGGAACCCTCTAGTAGTCTAGGCAGTCCCCCTTCGGGAGTAAACCCTGAGGTCAAATCTGGAGGTGTAGTCCCTAAGGTGGATCGCTACTACGTTCCGGCAACTCCTGCGACGCCGTTGGTGCCAAGTTGCGTGGGCTCCTACCCTTCTCCGGGAGTACATCGACGACGTGGATAGGAGGGACCTAGTGCATAGGGAACACTACGTCCTCCATACAGCTTTGCCCAGGCCTGTGAACTGGAGAGTGTTTTCTGAAAAAGGACAACAAAAACACGGGGAGAGGCAGATACCAGTTATAAGCCAGTGCTCCATTGGCATAGAGCAAGGCGCTAGGGGTCACTCCTGACAGTGAGAGAGGGCTTTGTATCCCCATTGGGTAGCTACCGCCCGTCGGGTAGCCTCCGGTCAGTTAGGTACAGTCCACCTTCCCTACTAGGTACGTAGGGATTAGGGCTACAAGTAGACTGAAAGGTGGACTGTTAAACCCATTCATCAAGCAACAATAAATATGAAAATAAAAACAAGGCAAAGAGAAGGCCAAAGATGAAATTAGCAATAAGGAACGTAAGGACCATAACAAATGGTCTGATTACACACCTCATGTACATAAGTGATGTGCGCAAGTCAGCATTTATTAACAACAATCCCTTGAGATTGGATGTGGACATTGCAGTGCTTCAAGAGACCCCCCTTGCTGAAATTGGATCTCTTCGAAAGAAGGACTACACCTTTTACTGGTGTGTTAAACCTGCCGACGAGACCAGGGAACACGGCGTCGGCTTGGCTGTCAAGAACTCACTACTGGGCATGATAGAGCCTGGCAAAGAAAGGTCTGAGAGGATTCTCTCCTTCTGTCTTTGCACCTTAGACGGTCCTGTCACCCTTCTTAGTGTCAGTGCCCCCACTCTATACTTCACACATGAGGCAAAAGACCAGTTCTATGACCAGCTGCAGTCAACCATCCAGAAAGTGCCGTCAGCGAACAGCCTCATCCTCCTCGGCGACTTTAATGCTCGCGTCGGTGCAGATCACTCTTCCTGGCCCAGCTGCCTTGGTCCTTTTGGTGTTGGTAGCATGAAGGACAACGGCCTGCGTCTCCTGGAAGTGTGCATACTTCAGGACCTATGTATCACAAACAGCTACTTCCAGAGTAAGCCACAACACAAGGTGTCATAGTGTCATCCTTGCTCCAAGCAATGGCACCAGATAGACCTGATCCTTACAAGTCGAAAACAGCTGTACAACATTCTCAACACACACTCATACCACAGTGCTAATTGCAGCTGGTCTGCTGCAAGTTCAGGATCCAGCCTAAGAAGCTGCATTGAGCCAAACCACCATGCAAACCACGGATTGACACGGCTAAGGCCAAGTGTCAGTACATGGTGGAGTTGCTAATCAAGGGCCCAGATGATAAACTGGAGACGAAATCTCCCAAAGGGAACGCCGAACAGAGGTGGGACCATCGCAATACCATCCACGACACATCGATCTCCGTCTTCGGTAGGAAGACTTGAAAAAACCCAAGGCTGGTTTGAGACAAATGCAACAGAGATCAGCTTTGTGATAAAAAGGAAATGTAGAGCCAGAAGCGAGGTCCAGCAGACAGCCAGAAGCTATGCCAACAAGTACTGGCTTGAACTTTGTGAGGGTGTTCAGCTGGATGATGACACCAGCAACATCGGGGGGGTCTATGATGGAATCAAGAAGGCAACTGGTCCAACATACAGTAAGATGGGTCCACTCAAATCAGCATTTGGTGAGACCATCACAGACAAAAGGAAACAGATCGAAAGATGGGTGGAACATAACTCAGACCTCTACAGCAGAGAGACCATCATCTCAAATACCACTCTAGAGTCCGTCGAGCGACTGCCTGTCATGAAAAAACTAGACAAAATGCCAAGCCTCGAGGAGCTCAGCAAAGCCACCGACAGCCTGCCCACGGGAAAAGCACCAGGCCTAGATGGCACCCCAGCTGCGGTCATAAAGAGTGGGAAGCGCCCCCATCTCAGTCATATTTATAAACTGCTTTGCCAGTGCTGGGAGGGAGGTGCAGTACCACAGGACATGCGTGATTGCAACATCACCTTGTATAAGAATAAAGGTGACTGCAACAACTACAGAGGTATCTCCTTGCTGAGTATGTGGGAAAACTCTTTGCTTGAGTGGTTCTGACCAAACTCCAAAAGTTGGCAAACAGGGTATACCCCGAATTGCAGTGTAGCTTTAGGTCAGAACAATCCACAATTGACATGATTTTCCCCTTCATCAGCTCCAGGAGAAATGTAGAGAGCAAAACCAGCTGCAGCATGTTGCCTTTATTCTATTGGCCTCTTCAAAGTCCTAAAAGGATCGAATGTCAGGATGTCCTTCCACATAAGGGTGTCATCCAGTTCAACGGATCATCATCAACACCATTCGATGTGAGTGGCGTGAAGCAAGGCTGCATGCTTGCTCCGACCCTCTTTGGCATCTATTTCGCCGCCATGATCAAGCATGCCTTCCGGACCTCCACTGAAGGAATCTACCTCCATTGCCATTCTGACAGGGGGCTTTACATGGCTAGGCTGAGAGCCAAGACCAAGATCCGTGAAGTCTTCATCAGAGACATGCTATTCGCCGATGATGCTGCCATCACTGCTCATGAGGAAGAACATCAGAAGCTCATGGACACCGGACACCTCACGGCTCGCCTATTGGACCGCAGGCTCCCCTCGTTCCCGAGTAGCCGGCACAGCTCAGCCCTACTTAAGCTCCGGCGCCCTGGCCGAGTTCAGGGCTTACTTGGACCTCTAGGTACCAAGGTTTTTTATTGTTGCTCTCGTGGGAGACTAAAGAGAGCGATTTGACACCCCCACGGCGAGCTCGACGATCTGGCCCTTGTACTGATAACTTTGGGTGTTATCGTGCACTACCTTGCTTTGAGGCTAGTGATTTTAATTGTAAGCCCAGGGTGCTTGCAATTAAAATCACGAAGCACTATCAAATCAGCTGTTTTACTGCGAGGTGTCGGCCGGACATATAAGGGCCCTGGCCCGTTCGCCAGGGTCCCGACCCCGACCGACCCTAACACACAAAGAGAGCTGTTTTGCCATCGTGCCTTCCTTTTTTGAGATCCATTTCCACCCTTTCATCGTCCTGTCATTAGCCTTGGCTAGACTCCCTACCTCCCATCATCATCACCCTTACGCGATGCCATCATGGGTCACGTAATCAAATCATCATACTCTGGAGAGCCCATCTCCTGTGAAGTGGCTCTCCAGGAAATCTTCTCCATCACAGAAGTTGCTGTCACGCACTGCTTCAAAGTGCATAACGGTTACAAAGCTGTTGTTGCCAAGCAAGAACAGCTGACCCCTTTCCTTTCGACTACTGGCCAGAGAAAACTCGCTGATCATGGTTTTAAACCTCTCCCCTCCCCGGAAACGAAGGCAAAGTGCACGGTCGTGGCTAAAAAGATCGACAAGACAATCCTGCCACGATCGTGCCAAGCCATCCAGGAGGAGGTCAGCACCATGAACGAAGTCACTGTGGTGGATGTTTACAAACCACCAGAGTCGCAAATCCTTAAAATTCGCTGCTTAGCCCCCGAGGAAGCACAGAAGCTTCTCTCCCATGGGATCGTGCTTTTTAACACATCCGTCCCCACCTACAATAAGAAAGCAGACTGGAACGATTTTAAATCTTATCTTTCAGATCAAAATTTCGACTTTAACCTTGACAGAGAAAAATGTTCTCGAAATAGATAGGCACTGGCATCATCTCTTTGCTTGGATTTCAGCAGCAATGCTCCGGTCCATCCCACGAGAGCGTTACAAAATACGTAAATCATTCCATCCAAGCGAGAGAACCAAGCGTCTCCTGACCTGCTACAGGAATAATTTTCTCCAAAATATTCAGAATTTACACCGAGTTCGGTGGGACCTCACTATCCTCAGAATTCATGTCATAGATAGTTTTGATAATGACCGCAAAATTCATTGGCAAAATTTGATTAAACAAACAGAATCGATGCGAGTTCGCAATCCACGGTAATTTTGGCAAAAGATTAAACAATTAAAAGGCAGTAACTTCCCTCCCTTCAGTCACCTCCTCAAGGACAACACTCAAATTTTAGATCCCGTGGATGTTATCAAAAATTTTTCGTGATCACTGGCAAACTGTATTGTATCCTCACGAACCACACCCCTTTTTTAATGAACATTTTCAATCCATCAACACCTGGAGCCAAGAACACAGGATAGAAACAGAGCCAGAGCCAATTACCCACATGGATAGGCTGGACGACACATGCGAACTCCGTGCTCCCATCTTGCTGGAGGAGATTAAACAAATAATAAAGAGGTTTCCTCGTAAGGCTCCGAGCTCCTCTCAGATCGGACATGACGCACTCCTTCATCTTCCTGACAACGTTTTACGAGCTATGACGCACCTGGACAATACCTCTCTTGCTTCTGGCTACTTCCCTGCTCCCTTTACGACTGCCATCGTGGCCCTCATACCTAAGCCAAACAAAGACCTCACTGACCGGTCTGACCGCCCAATTAGTTTACTAGAGACATTAGGCAAAATTTTTGAGTCATTAATTCCCGACTAAGGCGGTATCTCGACGACCATGACCTACTTTCTTCCAAACAATTTGGCTTTCGCTCTCACTGCTCGACTACTGACGCACTGAACCTACTGACTAACTAATGTCTTAAAAGAAAGACAGACGACTTAAGACGGTCCTCGTGACCAAAGACGTGGAGCAAGCCTTCGACACGGTCTGGCATGCTGGCTTGAAGTACAAAATCTGCACTAAATTCAATTTTCCCTTGTGCACCAAGAAGCTGATTTACGCTGACGACTGCACGCACTTAGCTAGACACGATTCGCTCGCTGGTGTCGTCCGACGAATCAACGACGAGCTTGACACCGTCTCTCGATGGGAGCACAAATGGCTTATCAAAACTAACTCGACAAAAACAAAAGTCCTCTTTATAAACCCAAGACACAATCCTCCTTACGATCCAATATACCTAAACTCTTTCGACAGACTACAAGCACCTCCAAATAACACATTCTTGCACCGTCCTCGATGTCAATTTTGACGCCATGTTTAGATTTCATTATCATACCTCTTCAAAAGCCACATTGGCTAGAAAGACCTTACAATCGCTTTATCGATTCAGATGCGCTGCCTCGCGCACGAAGCTGCACCTGCTCAAAGCACTCATCACACCACTCCTCACAAACGCACCACTCACACTTACACTCGCCGCACAAACAAACAGACGCAAGCTACAGATCGTCCTGAACAAAGCACTTCGCTGGGTCTACAGCGGGCGTGGGACGACTTTGTGTCAACAGCACGATTACACAAGAGGGCAGCGGTGCTCCCGCTGAACCTCGTGTGGCGATGGATGATTTGTAAACAACTCGACAAACTCTGTGCATGGTGCCCCAACTGGATAGAGCGCTCCAGCGCCTTCGTCCAGGGACGGAGGAGCGGGATAGGCCGTGATCTCTTTTCTCTGGACTGGTCTGAGGAGATTGAGCCAGCTTTCTGAGCTTGGTAGCGCCTTCTTTTCCTTTGTGCACTCTCTCTTCTATCTTTCTCGCTCTCCCCTCTCATGTTTTATTAATTTGTCATTAATTTAACCACTTAGCATGGTTTTAACTCCCCCGAGAGATGGCCAGCCACGCTATGCGCGAGGGAACACCCCGAGGCCCGCCACATCACGATGTGACGAGCCCCGGGATGTCCTTGGCTCGGCTCATTTCTCCTGTTTTGTGTTTGTTTATTTTTTAATGTTTTAAATGTTCATTTTAACGTTGTTTTATTTTATTTACTCGTTTAATCATTGTTTTAATGCATGTAGTTGTTTCTTTTGCACTGTAGTTTTAACTTTGTGTTTTAAGTTCTTTTAAGTTAAGTTTTTGTTTGGTTTTTGTGTTTTTAAGTTCTTTTAAGTTTCATTTAAGTTCGCTCTCGTTCTCCAACGGAACTTTTAACCTCCCCAATAAACAACTACCCTCCGGTAAGCCCTATCCCCCCTTTTAATTAACTTCCCCTTCAACCCCTTTCCCTGTGTGACGGTATCTTCGACCTCATCTCCCACCTCATTTCCCTCACATCGCGTAAGCGTCCCGCATCCTAATCCTTACCCCCATCTCACTGGTTCCGGATTTCCGACACATGGCATCTGCCGCTCGTACCCGTGCCATGACCGCGGCTCCTTTGTCGTAAGGAATGCCAACGCGTGAGCCGGGGAGGAGGTGCCACGGCCAGTGATGATAATCCACCCGTGATGTGACCGCCCGAGCACATCTCCCCGGAAGTCCCGCCGCCGACAGAGAGAAATCTCTGATCAATTTCATCCTCGCAGTCTCGAGGTTAGCCGAGGGCACCACCGTTACCATGGGCGATAAGTCCGTGCACGGTGGAGCCGCAGATGGCGCCAGCAGGCTGCCCTCCTACCCCCTCCTCCCCCGTTAGCCGAGCGCAACCCGCAGCCCGGGCATGGCCACCCTTGCTGGCGCGGAGCTGGCCCGCCAGTTCCACGCCAAACGGGAGAATCATGCCATGGCTGCGGCGAGCACAGATGGCGCGGGGCCTCCCCTTGCCGACCTTTTCCCGCCTTTTCCGACTCCAGTCATCTATCCCCCATCTATTACCCCGCACGCTGGGTTAAGCCCCGGCTCTTTCTCTCTTACTAAATCATCCTTCTATCCCCTCTTATCCTTCCCCTCTCCCTCCTTCTCTCTCGATTTCGATTCGATTCGCCGAGTTCGGAACACAGGTCCTCTCCCCTGTGATGTACAGAAAGAGATCACCCAATTGGCGAGGCATTATTGTCACCCACTTGGCGTGATCCTCTTGAGCAAAAGCCACCAGACTTTGAGCTTGACTGATACTTTTTGACAATAGACTACACAGAGAGCTCTGCCAATTTATCGTGGTTCGCCGCGACAATTGGCCAGGCCTTCTCTTATAGTAAGTGCCCCACTACCGCTCCCTTGGAGAGCGAGGTTGCAAACCTGGACTGGACCCTCTGGTCCTGGACATAGTATATGGCCACGCACCAAGGGTGACTTTTCGGTACCTGACCCTTGCCCTCTCTTTCTGACTTCCTGGTACAGTCTGGGCCTGCGGGAAACGTCGATTTCCAACATTCGCCTGGGCTGCGGTGACGTGATCACACCTCCCATGTAGCAGGATTGGGGTGCAGAGCGATTACCACACCAAAACTCCGAGTTCAGCCCACCCAGGGGGATCTCCTGTCCTGTGGTGCTGGAGCTTTTTTTGAGGCCCTTCATAAGACCTCACCCTGAGAGCAGGTATAAGGATAGTCCCTGAAAGGGGACCAATCTGACCTATACTCTCTCCATGACCACAAAATGAATCAGACCATGGCAGTCACCTTTGAGCCTTTCAAGGTTGCAGGGGGGCGAAAGAAAAACAAAATGCAGGCCGAATGTGTCCGCCCTGCAGAACTGAGCAAGGACAAGACAGAAATATCAATCACAAAGTCTGTCCATGCACACCAGACTGAGAGAAATCTGAACTCTCCTCAGAATTCCCACAGTCAAGGGGCTCTAGCTGAACCAGCCAAACCAGCTGCCCCCACTTCTAAAGGCCTTAAACCCCTGCAAAGGGGAGGTGTGAAGCGACGTAGGGCAGAAACTGACTCTGAAGAAGAGTCAGAACACACCCCAAGTCGACTAACGCGGTTTAAGGTACTAAAAAAAACTGAAGACTGCGACAATGCCTACCAACTGGTTAGGGCATTGGAGAAGGAAAGGAACGTCAGACTTTCAATTCGAATCTGTAAAGATGAGGGCATGATTATTGTCCCCAAAGACAAAGCCACCCTGAACTTCCTGCAGGAAATCAAGGTGCTAAAAGACGGGAGAAAAGTGAGTATCTCACCACTGACCTCCCAAGAGAAAAAGACCAAGATAGTGCTACTTGGTTTTCCACTAGGGTTCGACGTGGAGGTGATCACGTCTCTCCCACAAGTGGTGGAGGCTTTCTGCATGACCAAAGGGAAGTCTCCAACCAGGCAAGTCCTGGTTATCCTCAAGGGAGCCCCAATCACCACCCTTGATCCGGGTAACTGGGGCTCCTTGAGGTGCATCACCAGGCCAACTGCAAGGCCAAAGCCAAATGTGGTGTATGCAGCGAGGCACATAAAACAGAAGTGTGTATCAAGGCACACAAAGATGGCCAGAAGGACACAACAGCCAAGTGTCCAAAATGTGCCAAGAAACATCATGCCTGGAGCCTGGCTTGCTCTGTCAGGAAACAGGCAGTCATTAAAAAGCAGGAGCAAGTCAAAAAGCATCCTGACTTTGTCCCTGTGCCCCCAGGCACCTATGTCTGGGGTCAAAATAAAAGAGAAAAGACTCCCCGACCTCCTAAGAGGAAGGAGTCGCCCCTGCAGCTAAACCTGGATACCTCTAACAGAGAGGAATTCCCCAAGCTTGCTAGTGGCAAAACAACAAAAAAGAACCAAAGGGAAAAAGGTTCAAAGACCACAGCAAAGGTCCCCCCAGTAGAGGATAATCTTTTCTTTGACGAGAAAGATATGGCTCTCCTGTTGAGTGCTGTAGTTTCTGCAGTAGCAACAGCCTTGGGGAGGACCAGTGAGGAGGCGGAGAAAGCAGTGCAGGTCGCCATGACGGCTATGACCCAAACTGTGGCAGTTCTGAAGGGAAGGAAGCTAGAAGCCTCCAAACTGAAAACGAGCAGCACTCCCCTCCCTAAATCCTCGGATGGCAGGCTAGCTTCGGGAGAAGCATCACGTGAAACCCCAGCTAGTCTGTCAGGACAGGCTGAAACTGTGCGGCAGAAGCCCACACTGCAGGCCGAGTCTGTGCAGCCAAAGTCTGGTCCCTTGATCCGAGGTGGCACTTCCAACCAAGGCTCTACACCTCTCGGTAGACCCTTAACCGGAGTGTCTCACAATCCTTAATCAACGAGGATCTATATTTATCAGGTGCCACCAGCACTGGGGCATCTGAAGCTGAAGCAAGTGACTCTGAGTAACCATCATGGCACACAGTCTAAGCATTCTGCAGTGGAATATATGCAGCTATAAAAGCAAGAACTCCTTTCTCCAGTCAATAGTGCGAGCAAGGAGCATTGACGTCGTCATGCTCCAGGAGACACTAACTATGGGATCTGTGTGCTTCTCAGGATATCATGCCTTCACCACTCCAAACCTGGATGGTGCTAGAGGCCTGATGACCCTGGTAAAAGAAGCAATCCCGTGCTCCTTAACAGCCAACCCGCCGCACTGTGGAGACGGTGATGAATCTCTTGCTGTTACCTGGGGGCCCTATAAAAATATATGTTTATAGCAAACCACTGTGTGAGAGCTTAGATCTAAACCAGGTCTGTGCTACCGCAGCACAAGACCGAGTGATCATAGGGGGAGACTTCAATGCACACATAGCCATGCTGAATCCCCGCAAAAGGCCGAACGCGGCAGGCATTCACATAGCAGAAGTGCTTGAGACGTTCCCTGAGATCGCTCTTCTCAACACCAAAGAACCAACGCATGTGAGGGGAGGGGTCCTAGACCTCACCTTTGCCACTGCAACAATGGTGGAGAGAATTCGGTGGTGTGTCGATGATACGGATACTAGTGATCACTACGGCATAGTCACCACACTAATGGATGCAGGTCCAGCCCAAAGACCACATCACATTCCTAAATGGAAAACAGACAAGGCCAACTGGTTTGCCTTCCAGGAAGGCTTGGCTCGATGTCTGAAAGACAATGAGCCCAACAATAATGAAAATGTGGATGTGCTAGAGGCAAGGCTAATCCAGGCCATAAACCAGGCAGCCTCACAAACCATCCCCAAAACTCGCCCATGGTCCAGAACTCACAAAGACGCTTGGTACTATAATGACGAGATCAAAGAGGTCAACCACAGGGCTAATATGTGCAGAAAAAAATTCCGACGGCAAAGATCTCTCGACAATCTGGCCCTGTTGAGGGAAGCTGTCGTGGATGCCAAGGAAACTGCCGACAGAGTAAGGCAGGAAAAATGGCTGGAATGGTACCAGACTTTTGGACACCAGACCAGCCTTACAGAGTTGTGGAAACGGGTCAGGCAAGCGACAAGCCGCCAAGCCCAGAAATGCACTCATCATGATCCACAATCAGAGGCAAACAGATTGGTGCTTGAGTTCTCAGCCAAAACCAGCATCAACAATCTGCCTCCAATGATGAGATTAAAACAACCAAACTTAAATCCAGAAAGACTTGCTCTCATAAGAGACAAGGCACTCGAAGCTGATGACACGGATGCCTTGTTCTCTCTTTGGGAACTAAGAAAATCATACAAAACCAGTTCTGGATCAGCACCGGGATCTGATGGGATCTCCCACCCCATCATTTCGCATTTAGGCCTTGAAGGGGAGCTTGCGTTGTTGCAGGTTATCAACAAATCCTGGCAAACCGCCACGGTGCCCTAGAACTGGAAACAAGCCACAATAGTTCCCATCCCAAAACCAAAGGAGCCTGGCAAGTACCGTCCCATCTCTCTTCTCAGATGCCTGGGTAAAACAGCTGAGAAGATGGTACTCAACAGGCTCCAATGGAAGACGGGTCCCCCTCATGAACACCTGCACGGGTTTACAAGGGGTAAGAGCACTGCACATAGCATTTCCACACTCTTAAGCACAATCTGCACCTTGCCCGCCGTAGTTGTCTTCCTTGACCTGGAGAAGGCTTTTGAACTGGCAAGTCCGCTTGCCATTCAAGAGACCCTAATCCACAAAGGAGTCAAAGGCAGACTCTTGGCCTGGATAGCTGACTATTTTAAAAATAGGTCAGCAAATGTCAGATTTCAAGGCCACCTCTCACAGCACATGCCACTTGAAAATGGAACTCCTCAGGGAGGGGTTCTTAGTCCAGCCCTGTTTAATACCGTCATGTCCAACATACTCGACATTCACCTGCCAGAGGAATTCAAGATCATCTTTTATGCAGATGACTTGGCAATCATAGCCTCTGGCAATCACTGCCTAACTAGAGCTCAGCATTGTCTGAACCTGGTGTCAAGAGTCTTGTAGGACGGATCTAAAAATATAAGCAGCAAAATCCAAAACAATCGCTCTGAGAACTAATGTCAGAAACAAAAAACTCACTGTACAGGGTATGGATCTGGAATGGTTGAAGGACTATCTATACCTTGGTGTATGGATAGGACACACACTCACTTTCAAAAAGGAGATCCAATACCTGCATGACAGAACCAGAAAGACTGTCAGTCATGAAAGTCATGACAGGGAGACACACAGGAGCAGGACACAAAGTACTAAGATCATTCTATGTACATGCTGTCCGTCCTATTATTGACTATGCATCTGTCGCCCTCATTGCTTCCAGTACAACAGTAAAAGAAAAACTGGAAACAATACAAAACGAAGCAGCCAGGATAATTCTAGGTGCACCTAAGTGGACAAAGGTCATCAACCTCCTCATGGAAGCTGATTTACCGTCCTTGGACACCAGAAGTGATCTAATGGCAGCACAGTTCCTTTCCAAGATCCTGCAGGCACTCAGAAACTACTATCTAAGACAGAGTTCTCAGACGCCTACAACAAGATTACCAGTTGTTTGCGGACAATTCCTGGCTCACACATACTGCCAGAGTTTTGATACGCTTTCAGCTAAAAGAATCATTGCTTGCCAAGTGTATGGACTCCCCTCACCCTGATTACAAAGAACCCCCGCCGTGGGCAAACGAAATGATTGAATTCTCAATTCTAAATCTCACAATGAGAAAAGATCAGTATTCCATGCCTAACCTAAAGGCACAAGCACAAAGGATCATTGATCAAATAACTCCTCCGGGTGTATAACATACTACACGGACGGATCCGTGGATCCAATAAACCATACTGCAGGTGCCGGCTTTGCAACAAAGGATACCACAGCATTCATTAGGGTCACTGACAAGGCCTCAACGCTTCAAGCTGAAATGGTTGCGATCATGGAAACCCTGACACACGCGTCCCTAAGGGCAGGACACGTTGTCATTCACACAGATTCAAGAGCAACTATTGACAGCTTACAGCATAGCATGCCCCCAGACAACATCTACCTCTTGACAACAGTGCTAACCATAGCCCAAAGAATCCTTAGTCAAGGCAGAAGAATCATCATTAACTGGGTCCCAAGCCACATAGGCATACAAGGGAATGAGCATGCTGATAAACTAGCTGAAAAGGGCAGGGGTATGCCCCCATCCTCCATGATCGTTAAACCCAGCCGAAGGGGACTAAGCCAAGGTACCAAAGCTGCAGCATGTGCGGTCCTCCGGGGAGCACATAGAGAAAATATTACAAAATCGCTCGCTGCCAAGTGGTACTCAGGTGCTTCAGGCTATGAGCCACTGGCCCTTCCTCCAAACACAAAAAGAGGTACCAAAGTCATACTATTCAGACTAAGACTAGGTTACCAATGCGCTTGGCATATTATTGACAATGAGAATGCCAGGTTATGCAAACACTGCGGTGAGCCTAACGCCACCCTGTTACATTACTTGCAGAATTGTGTACACACAATTTCTGAGGCAGGGACCACCCACCACAGCCGCCGGGCTTGTAAAAAGGGTCTGCAACATGCTTACCCCGTGGCAGCTGGATCGCTTGCTTGCAATTCAGCCACCGCGATAAGCATGCAGTTCAAAGAAAACATCTGAGTTTACTGCCCGGGGAAGCATGACTTCGCAAATCTAACTGAACTGAACTGAACTGCCGAGTTCGGCTCTCACCGATCCTCAAGCAGAGTAAAACACAGCAGCAGCAACTAGGCCTACCCAGGCCTTAGTCATCGGGGGAGCCGCCCCGGCTCTCCCCTTCGATCTCCAGCACCCTAGCCATACCTGTGGTCACTACACCCACATCAGTTACTCCTAAAAGAGATGATTGACACCAGTACATGGCGGGTGCAAATCCATTGCCATAACACATCTACTGCACTGCGAATTCATATTATCATTCCAAACATTCAATTATCACAACATTCTTGTTCTTATATAGTTGTATTTCTCTAGAAACAAGTTTACTGCTTTTGATTTGGATATAGGTTTATTCTTGTACCGAAGAAAAAAAATGTTAGAGTTCTCTTCTGCAGATGCCTCCCAAACACGCCTTCAGATATGGCGAAAGATTATCGAAAACAAAGGCAACATATATCATAAATATAACTGAAGTATCTCATGGAAACATAGTTGATCTGCGAAATAATAAATCATATTTGATTATTGATGAGGTAACTGATATAAGCACATCCAGCATGTATGCTATATTACTTAAATATTTCAACAAAGAAACAAAAAGTATACCAATTTATTAGATCTAACATAAATTTTAGACATTAATAGTGATAGTTATGGATTAATAGGGGTGAATTTACTACAGAGTCTCATGAAATATCCGACCAAAATTGATATCCCTATTGAAAATGTTGGTGGTTTTGCATCAGATGGGCCTAATTAGATGCAACAACTCGTTAACTAGCCTCCTTAAAGACAAAGTGCCAAATATTACCATCAAGTTAATATGCCACTAAATTCGTCTGTGTGCATCAAAAACAGCCAAAACTTATACATAGTTCAAAATCCATACATCCATTTCTGTCATACTGCAAAGATAAAGACTGATCAGTTTCATACGATTTGCGAGGTCATACCACATGGCCCTACACATGGACGTAAAAAGAATACTCGCACAATGGGAGCCTTTGCCGTTGTCATTCAAGGAAAAATGTAACAAAGAAAGACTTGGAGTTCCAAATTATTTTATAATAGTATCACACTTCAATTTCTTGGAGTTTATCCTGATAAGATTTAATGATTTTAACCTTCTCTTTTAGAGAAGTAGTCTTAC
>NC_091572.1:16340297-16342797 GCF_042767895.1 Penaeus vannamei
AATCGATGAATGCCATACACAGGGGTTTCCTATATTCGTTTACTTTTTCTCTTATTTGGGTGAGCGTGTGGATGTGATCTGTTGTTGAGAATCCGCTGCGGAAGCCTGCCTGTTCTCTAGACTGGCTGGAATCCAGACTGTTAGAGATGCGAGCTGTAATGACTTTCGTGAACAGTTTGTAAGTAACCGAAAGGAGGCTTATGGGTCGGTAATTTTTTAAATCCTTTTTATCGCCTTTTTTGTGTAACAAGATAATTGTTGCATTTTTCCAGGCTTTCGGAGTTTTTCCGCTGAGAAGACATTTGTTAAAAAGATTGGCTAGTTTCACTGTTGCGATGTCTCCTGCATCTAATATGAGGTCTATAATAATTCCGTCTTCGCCTGGTGTTTTCCCTCTCTTCATGCCTTTAAGTGCTCTTTTTATTTCTTCTTTTGTGATATTAGGTACGTCGCTAGTTACCGCGTTTGCTTCTATTTGTGGCTGTTCGTTTGAGTTGTATAGATCCCTGTAAAAGTCTTCCACTACTTTGATGATTTCATTCTTGTTATGTGTTACTTCTCCGTCTGGTTTCTTAATTGCATACATTTGATTTCTCCCTATTCCTAGTCTTCTTTTAGCTGCTTTCATGCTGGTACCTGAAATCACTGCTTCATTTATTATTTGAGTATTGAATTTCCGTACATCTTCCCTCTTCTTTTTATTTATGGTCTTTGTTAGTTCAACCAATTCTATCTTGTCCCTATTTGACGATACTTTCATGTCTCTACGTTTTTGCATAAGCTGTTTAGTTTCTACCGAGAGATTGCTGGAGCTTCGATTGTCGTTCTTTCCGCCTACTTCAAGTGCAGCTTCTTTTATTATGTCATTGAACTGTTTATTGATTTGGTCGATGTTGAGCTCTTCGTCGCGGAGGAGTGAATATCTGTTTTGGATGTTTAGGCTAAATTCTGTTGCTCTGATCCTCAAGTTAGCCAAGTTTGGCTGTGGTTTACTCATTAGTTTGTTCCTTTCCCTTCTGAGATGTATTTTAATTTCGCCTCTCACCATTCTATGGTCGCTGCCTACATTTGCTTTATTTATAACCTCTACATTTTTTATTATATCGCGCCTATTTGAAATTATGAAGTCAATTTCGTTTTTGACGTCAGAAGGCGACTTCCATGTCCACTTCCGTTCTAATCTTTTTTCGAAGAATGTATTCATGATACTGAGTGATCGAGCCTCCGCAAATTCGACTAGCATTTGTCCCCTCTCGTTCCTAGTGCCTATTCCATGGTTCCCTACTGCGGTTTCGCCCTCTGTCTTTTTACCTATTTTGGCATTAAAATCCCCCATAATTATTGTGAAATGGGTTTTTGTTCTCTCGCTGGCTAAGTGAACATCTTCATAGAAGCTCTCTATTTCTTCATCACTGTGGCTGCAGGTTGGAGCATAGACTTGAATAATTTTTAAGTTGTACCTAGTGTTTAGTTTTATTGTTACAGAAGCCACTCTTTCGCTAGCACTATAGAATTCTACAATGTTCTTTTCTAAGCGTTTGTGTATTAAGAATCCTACCCCTAATTCCTGTTTGCTACCCAGAGGTTTTCCTCTCCAATAGAGCACGTGTCCCTCATTTAATAACTTCTGCTCTTCACCTAGTCTTCTAACTTCGCAGAGTCCTACTACATCCCATTTAATGGAAGAGAGTTCCTCTAGTAAAGCTAGTAAGTCGGATTCAGTTCTCATGGTCCTTATATTGTATGTGCAAAGGTTCATCAACGTGGGGCGGCCTGTCTTTACCCGGATATTTTTAGCACCCCCTGCTCCGGAGCGATCCTGATCGCCGCCGTAACCAGGGGCTCCTTCGCCTCCGGGGAATGGGGGCCGTTCCTGAATATTTTGTCTCATGCTTGGGAGGTGGACAGCCGATTTACCTCCCACCTACTGGCTTAGGTGTATCTTGGTGGGAGGGGAGTAATTTAGCCGGAATGCCATTGATAAGTCCCCCCCAGCAGGTTTGGTCCTACCTGGAGTGGACTTAGGAGCGGCAATGCACGGCCTGCTCACTACTCCCGTGAGCTGGGCTTAATTATCAGCAGTGCATATATGTTTGATTTTATTTTATTTATTAACTTCATTTGTGCGTATGTGCACCTGATGCAGACATATTCATTCCCGCACATGCTGTAAGTACTACGCATATGCTCATTCCCACGCATATGCATATGCAAGCATACACATTTATTCTTGTATCTATGCTTATGGATATGGATACTTATTCCTACGTTATAATAACTACATACATGTCCATCATATTCTGACCTAGTCATATGTTCACATCGCCTGTCCGTTTATGCGCTTGTTATATGTTATTGATGTGAGTGAGTATACATGTGTATACTCATCCGTGTATATGTAAACACCCCTTTTTGCATATCTCGCAAACCTACCTATCATTATACATATGCATGTATCTATCCCTGCATGTGCTCACGCATCCGTATATGAGCACATACA
>NC_091572.1:16364441-16371941 GCF_042767895.1 Penaeus vannamei
AAGGACCTATTACAGAAGGCATCAAGACGAGATTCCAAGGCCCAAGATAATGTCCAGGTTTCACTACCTTAGAGCAAAATTGGCATTATCAGGGCCTTGAAAACCTATAGCTTGGTCCTTCTTCACAGGTACTGGCATCTCCAAATTCTCTTGTCGAGGGAATTCATGACCCCTGCTGCCAGGCCAATCCGTCTGCTTACTTCTTAGTCTGACAACCCAGAATTATGAACTACACTAATAAGGTATGTGAAGCTCTCCGTGACTTTGATGTCCTCGCCGCAAACACGTACCGTCCGAGCAGGTTCTTCTAGCAAGTCCCCAAAGTCCGTGATTTTGGTCGGTCCAGGATACCTCTAGACCCAAGACCTTTGTTTCATTGCTAAATGCATCGAGAGCCTCCACTAAGGTTTCCAAAGACTCAGATAGAATAGCAACATCAGCGGCAAAGTCAAGGTCGGTAACCTTAATATTGCTCCACAATGATTTTGAACAGTAGCTCTGCCTAGTATGCAGTCCATGCAAGTATTGAAAAGTGTCGGTGCAAGGACACAGCCTTGCCTCACTCCTGAACTATACGTCTCTGATACGTCTCAGAAATATGTGGGCAAGAACCTTCCCTTGTATACTGAGCAGTGTGATGCTCCGGTGATTGCTGGAGTCCCATCGGTTCCCCTTCACCTTCCAGACAGGGATACCATACCCCTCAACAGGTCAGGGGGAATGGTACCGAACTGCCAGATGGCAGCCAGGACAGCATGCAATACCCGCGCCATTCACCACCAGCCTTTAACAGTTCCGCTGGGATGCCACAAATACCCGCTGCTTTGCCACTCCAGCTTGGAGATCGCCCCCCTAACTTCATTTAGGTGGATCCTCACTGATCCTCAGGTGACAGCGAACCGCTGTCACCTGTGAAGAGGGCTTGGAGTTCAGCTTTCTCAAGGCTGGACGAAGGTCCTGCCTTGAGAAAGTTCAATCACGTCGTGGTTGAACTAAGAAATGGCCTTCGACCTCCTCAGCAAGACTCCTAATAAACTGTTCCTTGTCCCTTTTTAACAGAGACCGAATTCAACGCACCTGAAAACGGTGCAAATCTCGATCCCCTATCAGATGAGCCGCACGGCAAACATCTGTGACTTCCAGTCTCTCCTCTGAGATAAAATTCTGTCTTGCCCTTGGGCATTCACCAATCGACTCTTGGGCTGCATCAATCGTTTCACGTTTGAAGATGTTCCAAAGGAGTACAGGGTCCGTCAGAATGTCGAGCGCTGTGAAACGACCAGAGATTGCCTAAGCAAACCCCCGAGCACACTCTTCCTCATTCAGCCTGTCTAAATGAAAGACCATAGGGTGATCATTGGCCGGCTGGGGAGTTTTGAAGTGGACACGGAGGGTAGCCACAATCTCGGCACTCCTATACACTGCAATTTTGGAGGATCACTCCAACGAGTGGTAACGAGATGTGGTCGATCTCCTTGACTGCATTACCCGCATCGCTACAATATACCTATAAATATATACGTATGTATGTATATATATATATATATATATATATATATATATATATATGTATACATATGTATATATACATTATTTATATATATATTTTTTGTATATACATACATACATACATATATATGTATGTATATATACATATTTATATATATTGCATATATATACATACTTACACATACACACACACACATACACACACACACACACACACGCACACACACACACACACACACACACACACACACACACACACACACACACACACACATACACACACACACACACACACACACACACACACACACACACGCACACACACACATACACACACACACACACATACACACACACACACACACACACACACACACACACACATATATATATATATATATGAATGATAAAACACTCTACTGTTTTGATACAAATGTGTGTATGTGTGTGTGAGTGCATGTATGTATATGTATATATATATATATATATATATATATATATATATATATATATATATATATATATATATACATATGTGTATATATATTTATACATATCAATATGCATATATGTATATATATGTATATATTTAAGTAAATATTAAATATGGTAATATTGTTGGAATATTGGAATGTATAGAACATGTGGGAGTATACAAAACCAAGGTAAACTATTGTAGTTATGACAGAAGCAATTCAAAAGTTCATAAAACAGGTCGCCCGCTTAAACCAATACTTTCAGCTATTGGCACTTTGAACTATAATATTTCAAAATATTTTGTTCCCATTCTCAAAACACTAATTATCAATGGATTTACAATAAATGATACTTTCTCATTTGTAAAAAGCAATCAATATTAGATATTCATGATGCTGACAGTTGTATAATGGCAAGTTTTGATGTTACCAATCTGTTCACAAATGTCCTTCTTCAATGATTATTGACTCTGTTTAACTACAGTACTCACATAAATGGCTTAAATAAGCCACAATTCAGGAAATTACTGGAAATTGCCACTAAAGACATAACAGATTGATGGAGTGGCTGTGGGTAGTCCCTTAGATACAACACTGGCAAACATATTTGTGTTATCATGAAAAGAGGTGGCTCACAAACTGTCCCCCTGATTTCAGACCCTCGCATTATTATAGATATGTTGACACATTTCTGTTGTTTAAATCTCCTCTACAGGTACAGAAATTCCTACAGTATATGAACAGTCAGCTTAAAAATAGCAATTTCACTTTTGAGTCAGAGTAAACTACCCTTCTTAGATGTCAGTATAAGCAGAGAAAATAATCGTTTTTCAACTGCAACATAGAGGAAACCGACATACAGAGGCCTCACCACGAAGTTTGATTCTTTCATTCCTGTCAAGCACAATAGTAATTTGATAAATACCCTCACCAACAGAGCATACAAGATGCCAAAGGCTTATCTAACATTCACTAAGGAAATAGACACTCTAAGAAGGAATGGTTTTTCCATTGTTTGTCATTCAGAGGTCTATCAGACAAACCTTAAGAAACAATATCTTTGTAGATAGAGAACCAGTACAACTTACCGCCATTGATAAAATTTATCCATTGGCCACTACTTCAAAATCAAAGACAAAATTCCCAACTTTTTATGTTCATCTGTTGTCTATAAATGCACGTACAGCAGCTGCAATGCTGCTTACATAGGAAAGACCTCCAGGAATCTTTTCATCCGTGCAGATGAACATAAGGGCATTTCTCACAGGACGGGAAGACCACTAGGGAAACCTATGGTTTCCCCAGTGCGTGAATATTGCCAACAAAACAACCATAATTCATCAAAACACGATTTCAAGGTAATAGATTAACCACCGTTTGCTTCTGACCTCTCCATATTAGAAAGTTAGTGGATTTGGAAAGGACGGCCGAAGCTTAATGAATATTTAGCCTCCATAACTACAATAGTTTACCCTGGTTTGTATACTCCCACATTTTCTATACATTCCGATGTTCCAACAATATTACCAAATGTAAACAGAAAATGACAGCTGACAACTGTGTTCGCGTCGTACTCTGTATAAATTATATTTATATTATATATATTTTGCTTCATCCTAATGATAATTTATCCAATTCAGTATTATATTAATATGTTTTTGAACCTTGATAGTTTTATGTTGTGTTATTGTTGCAGCTAATCATTGATAATGTGTGACGAACTTTATCCATGAAATGTTTATAGTCAATAAAGATGCTGTTCCCGATAAGCCTGGTTTATCTGTTTTTTATATATATATATATATATATATATATATATATATATATATATATATATATATATATATATATATGTATGTATGTATATGTATACATATACATATACATACACACGCATGCATGTGTGTGTGTGTGCATATATATATATATATATATATATATATATATATATATATATATATATATATATACTATATATAGTATATATATTATATATATTATATATATTATATATATATATATATATATATATATATATATAATGTGTGTGTGTGTATATAAATACACACATAAGTGTATGTATTTATGCATTTATATATATACATATATATAAACATATATATTTATATACATATACATGTATGTATGTATGTGTACATATATATTTATGTGTATATATATACATATATATACATATTTATATATATATATATATATATATATATATATATATATATATATATATACAAGTATATATGGGGTCCCGCTTGATGGGCCCTCGGCCCATCTCTAGTTCTTCACGACAGGTCTGGTCGATCTGCCCAAAGTACGACTTCCTGTGATTTCGTCGATTGGACACATGGTCCTGTCAACTGTAATCCATGATCCGGTGTAGGGACTTGTTACAAAAGGCATCGAGACGTAACTCCAAGGCACTAGAAAACGTCCAGGTTTCACTTCCATAAAGCAAAATTGGCAGTATCAAGGCCTTAAAGATTAGTCCCTCTACATAGGTACCGGCACCTCCAAATACTTATGTTGACTGAATTCATGGCTCCTGCTGCCAGACCAATCCGTCTACTGTCTTCCTGGTCTGACAGCCGTGAGACATGAACTGCACTACCAAGGTATGTAAAGCTCTCTGTGACTTCAACGTCCTCGCCGCATGCACGTATCAACTGAACAGTTTGCCTCATTGCTAAATGCATCAAGAACCGCTACCAGAGATTCCAGAGTTTCAGATAGAATTACAACATCGTCGGCAAAGTCAAGGTTCATGACCTTGATATTGCTCGTTGTTGCTCCACACTGACTTTCGACAGTAGCTCTGCCCATTATCCAGTTCATGCAAGTGTTGAAAATTGTTCATGCAAAGACACAGCCTTGCCTCACCTGAGTGGACTGGGAAGAAGCTTGACAGGCCCCTACCACGCTTTACAGCACTTTCAGTACCAGTATAAACATCATATATATATATATATATATATATATATATATATATATATATATATATATATATATATACATATATATACATATATATATATATATGTATGTATATATATATATATATATATATATATATATATATATATATATATATATATAATACACAGATGGAGTATCTGGCAATGAAAAAGAGCGGTGTCGTAGGTCAGTGACAATAAGTGCTAAAAATTACGTGTCAAAGGTGACCTGTGATAGTGTTACATAAGATAGAAAAAAATACAACCAAAAGTAAAGTCAATATTCCATCCGATCGCCTCACAACTGAATATATTGCAGTTCGGCGCCTGCATGCGGTGATCTTTAAGCTAACGGGAGTGCCAGAAAGTTCCAACTAGGAATACTAGGTTGCATTACCGTGCCAGATAAGTTTATAAGCTCATCGAAGAGTGCCATGATATACAGAAACAGCGGAAAATAATAATAATCTCCCCTCAGAAAAAGTGGACCAAAGTACAAAATCACCAGAAAATGTCAAGCATCACTTGTGCTCATACCCATTGGACGCCAAGTAACAATGCCATACCGCGCAGGTATTACAGTTTTCATCCAAGTAGATTCACTAAGAAATAGCCAAACGGCCAGTATGTAAGTACAGTACAACACAAAATCAGGTAGGTTTAAAAAATGGTTCCTATAAAGCGACAAGTATAAACAGCCATTCGACAAAAGATACGCCAAATAAACCATGTATTAACGAAGCGTAATTCAAACATTGGCGACACCTCTCCGAAAAATTGCCAGATACAAAATCACCTTTCTAACTTCCTCTCATCCCAAGTCCCATCCTTATCCATTCCAACATCATCCTAAATCCTCCCCCCCCCCCCACACCACCCGCCTCCTTCCCACAACCCCTCTGCTGCAAAATTCAACACGAAAATGCACAGGTGCATATGTACGTGCGTGCATGCATGTATATTTGTACATGTCCATATGTGTGTATGCGTGTCTAAATTTATATACAGGCATGTATGTACATAGGCAGGCACATGTACGTAGGTATGTTTGAGTACATGCACACGGTTATGTTTGCATATAGTTATATGTTAGAGTACAAGATGTATGTGTATGTTCCCGTGCTTATACATGAGGGTGTAAATGGGTTCAAGTGTATAATGTATATTTGTGAGTATGTGTGTATGTAACCACGTACGAGTGTGTATGCAAATGTGTGTATATACATATGTATGTGTGTATATGCCTGTGGGTGTGTATGTATATGTGTATGCGGGATATGTGTGTGTGTATATAGGTATGTATGTATGTGTATATATATGTGTGTATATGTGTATGTGTATGTATGTATATGTATGTATGTATATGTGTATATATGTGTGTATATATGTGTGTGTATGCATGTATATGTGTGTATTTGTGTATATGTATATGTATATATATATATATATATATATATATATATATATATATATATATATGTGTGTGTGTGTGTGTGTGTGTGTGTGTGTGTGTGTGTGTGTGTGTGTGTGTGTATATTGTGTATATATATATATATATATATATATATATATATATATATATATATATATGAGTATGTCTTTGCTTATGTATGTGTATAAACATGTATGTGTGTACGTATGTATGCGCGTAAATGCAGTTATATGAAATGCAAGTACAGATGTATACAGATATATGTGGAGGCACATGATTGGCTATATGCATATGTGTATGTACAGTCATATGTACGTGTACAAGATATGTATAAATGTGTGTTTGCAGATGTATAGGTGCGTATACACACATGTATGAGCATGGAGGTACAAGCGATGAGTGAATATGGCTATGTTTGTAAATGTATGGCCATGCGTGTAGTTATATAGAACATAGGTATATGTATGCATATTCATATGCATAAGAACATGTGTAAAGATGCATGCTTGCATATACATATGCACGAAAGCTAGCATATGCATAGCACTTAGGGCATTTGCGGGTGAAAAACTATGTCTGCATCAGGTACACATACGCACAAATGAAATTAATGAAAAAAATATAATCACACATATATGCCCTTCTGATACCCAAGCCCATGCTCACGGGAGTATACCCAAGTGTAATGAGCAGGCCGTGCTGCTGCTCCTGAATCCACACTAAGTATGGCCAAACCTGCCGGTGCAATTTATCAGTGGCATCCCGGCTAAACTACTCCCCCTCTCACCAAGATACACCTAAGCCAGTAGGTGGGAGGTAAACCGGCTGTAAACCTCTCAATCAAAAACTATGACTGCACAAACAGAGCAACGGCCCTCATTCCCTGAAGGCGAAGGAGCCCCAGGTTACGGCGGCGATCAGGATCGCTCCTGAGCAGGGGGCGCTAAAAATATCCGGATAAAGACAGGCCGCCCCACGTTGATGAACCTTTGCACATACAATATAAGGACCATGAGAACAGAATCCGACTTACTAGCTTTACTTGAGGAACTCTCTCACATTAAATGGGATATAGTAGGACTCTGCAAAGTTAGAAGACTAGGCGAAGAACAGAAGA
>NC_091572.1:16376941-16381762 GCF_042767895.1 Penaeus vannamei
GAGGTTTGAACAATGGGTGGTCTAGTCTACTAGCCATGGGTGTATGTAAATGTGTATAGTTCATGTTGGAAGGAAAATTTGGATTAGAAAGTGAGGGAGAAAGTGAAAAAAAAACAGAAAAAGATAGTGTGGCTTGTAAGGGAGAGGGAAGCGAGAAGTGACCTTGAATCCTGCATGGTAAGCGTTTCGCGCCTAGAGACAACTGACGTGAGTACATCTCTGGTTTTTGTTTGTTTAATGTGGAACAGCTGAGATCAGACGAGAAAAATGAAGTTAGCAGAAGCAGCAATCAGAATTGAGGCTCTTGAAGCCAAGGTTGACAACCTGGTAGCAGAATGCCTCAAAATACGTGAAGAGAATGTGAATTTGAAGGAATTGGTAGAAAACCTGCGTAGAAATACAACAATTCAGAGAGAAAATAAGGAAAAATCTGACCTGAAAATTAAAGAACTAAAGCAAAAGTTAGAAGAAGCTGAAACCAACATTGGCAACGGTAGTGAAACCGAAGCAAAAAATCTACAGGAAAAAGTTGAGGAGGTCATTAAAGTCCAAGAAACTGTCAAACAGATTGAAAGTAATTTGTCAAACAGCCAAGCTCAAATAATGGAAGAAGCCAAGATGACAGCTACATATGCAGATGTATGAAAGGTAAAGGAAACCGTCAATGAAATGGAAAAAAGATAGAAAAAGACATCAAGACCACAAAGGAGGAAATTAAAACACAGCTTGCAGCAACAATTAAGAAGAACGAATTCAAATCCCACCTTGGGCAACATGCAAGAAATATTGCTAATTTGGCTGACGTAAACAAGGACATAGTAATATTGGGACATGAAGAAAAAGTTGTAGAAGATTGAATTGAATGATACAACGAAGACAAGAAATTAATTATAGATATTCTCAAGGTCATAAATCCCGAATTCGTCGAGCAGAATATCATAGCTCACAGGAGGCTAGGATTATTCGAAAAGGGAAAGAAACGACCTCTAAAAGTAACATTCTTGAATAAGCAAAAAGTAACTGATATAATAAAGAAAGTCAAAGTTCTGGCCACCCATGAGGAATACAAAAAAATCTGGATAAGAGAAAACATGACCAGAGATGACAGAGTAACACTACAAAAGAAATTGGAAGAAGTAAAAAACAAAAATGAACAAAGGACTGAAGAGGAAAAAAAAAATTATTTGGAGGGTGAGAGGTCTCCAAGCAAAGCAAATATACTATCGGAACCAAAATGTAGAAGCAGACAAACATTAACCCTGCAACCAAATTTAATACCTAAAGATTATATAGAAATAGTTTATACAGATATTGATGGTTGATCTACGAAGTTGCTTGAACTAGAGACAATAATTGATATGGATAAACCGGATGTAATATGCATCACTGAAACCAAACTGGACCCCTCCATAGACGATGTAACATTAGGGCTCAAAGACTATAATATTTGGAGAAAAGATAGGACAGATGGATATGGAGGGGAGGTATCAATATTAACAAAGAAAGGAATTATTATAAAGGGGTTAGAAATTAATCAGGACCCCATAGTGGAAATGAGGGTAATTGAGGTAGTAACAAATGGGGTAAACATAATAATAACCACGGTATACATGCCACCTCAAACATCGGCCTGGTCACTAGAAAATTACCAGAAACTGATTCAAGAGACAATAAAGAGCCTGGAAGAAGTGCTACGACTTTCAGAAACCAATTCAACAGAAATTCTAATTACAGGGGATTTTAATAGCAAAATCGACTTGGCAAGTTTCGATCCTAGAGTACAATTAGATTCGTGGAATGCTAAATTACTAGATGTCATAAATGAGCATTGCCTTTTCCAGAATGTAACAGACATACCAGGATAAGAGGGCTAGATAGGCCGTCTATGCTTGAACTAATATTTACAAAGCATAACGACGATAGGAAAAAAGCGACCATGTACTGATTAAACTAAAATAACTGTCTGCTACAGGAAAAACTCATCGTAAGCAAGGAAAGAAAGGAAAAGTACAATTACAAAAGAGGTGATTATAGAAGCCTTAAGGATTTCTTTGATAACATAAACTGGGAAACACTTCTGGTTGATGAGAACCTTGATGTTCAGTATTCAAAATTTTGTGAGATCTATAAAAGAGGAGTGGAAAAAATCATATCCAAATTCAAAATTGAAGCAAGAAATGGCCAAAAATGGTTCAACGACAAATGCAAGAAAATGAGGGAAAAAAAGCATCTCCTTTGGAAAAGATTCAGAAGGCATAGATCTCAGGCAGCATATGAAAGATATAAAGTAGGAAGAAATGAGTATACCCAAACCATGAGAGAGGTGAAATTAGACTTTGAAAAGGATATAATCAACAAATGTACAAGTCAACCAAAACTCTTCTTTAACTACATAAATAGTAAAACTAAAAGTAGGGATCAAACTAGCGCCATCAAAGCCAATAACATTATATATTCTAAGGTGGAAGAAATGTGTGAAATCCAAAATGAGAAATTTCAGTCAGTGTTTGTTCAGGATCCATGCTTTGATATGGCAAATACCCGTACAAACATAAAGAACATCGAAAATGTCACCCTCAAAAAGAACGAAATAAATTATCTACTAAAAGGATTAAACAAGACCAAAGCAGAGGGACCAGATGAAATTTCTAACTGGGTTCTTAGGGAATGTGCCGAAGAACTGTGTACTCCTCTATTGTTAATATTCCAAAATTCACTAAGACAAGGTAAACTACCAAAAAGTTGGAAATTCGCAAATGTTACACCCTTACATAAGAGCGGCGACAAACAAAACCCTCTAAATTATAGACCAGTTTCATTAACTAGTGTAGTATGCAAACTGCTAGAAAGAATAATTAGAAAACAATGGGTTGAAATGCTTGAAAAACACGAAATGATATCAAATAAACAATTTGGTTTTAGAGAAGGAAGGTCGTGTGTAACAAATCTCCTCTGTTTTTTATGATAGAGTATCTGAAATATTACAAGAAAGAGACGGCTGGGTGGATTGTGTGTATTTAGACTTTAAGAAGGCTTTTGATAAGGTGTCTCATAGAAGACTGCTATGGAAATTAGAGCACCTAGGTGGAGTGAAAGGCAACCTACTCGCATGGATGAAAGACTTTCTTCATGAAAGACAAATGAGCACAGTAATTAGAGGAAAGCATTCTACATGGCGAAGAGTAACCAGCGGAGTGCCTCAAGGATCGGTGTTGGCGCCGATTTTGTTTACTATTTTCGTCAATGATTTAGAGTCAAACATAAGCCCAGATAGTTATCTGAATATGTTTGCAGATGACGCAAAGATACAAAAGAGGTTAACAGACGTCTCATGCCAATGCCTCCAAAGTGACATCGAGAACTTATTCACATGGAGTTGTACATGGAAAATGGAATTCAATACCAATAAATGCCACGTAGTCAGATTTGAAGAAAGTAGAAATAGCTAACTATTCCAATACAAATTAGGGGGCACAGTGCTAGACACAGCTGTCAGGGAAAAAGATCTTGGGATAATCATAAATAGAAACCTAAATCCAAATGACCATATAAATGAAAAGGTCCACAAAATGTTAGGACTGATTGCCAACATGAAGAGGGCATTCGTGTATGTGGATGAAGATATGGCAAAGAAGATTATTAAAGCAAACATAAGACCAAGTCTTGAGTACGGTGCAGTGGTATGGAGTCCACACTTAAAAAAAAATATTGACAAACTGGAAAGAGTCCAAAGAGCGGCGACAAGATGGGCACCTACCCTAAGAGATCTGAGTTACGAAGACAGACTACAAATATTAGGACTTATTACCTTGGAAGAAAGAAGGGAAAGGGTGGGACATGATTATGCTTTTCAACTGCATTACAGGAAGAGTGAAGATGGATAAGGATGACTTTTTGATCTTGAACACAAGAAGGAAAGGACACAACAAAAAGTTGAAAGTAAAAAGAGGTGATAAAGATGTCAAAAAATATAGTTTCCCTAACAGAATTATTGAATCATGGAACAGTCTCCCCAATCAAGTAGTGTGTGCCAAAACCGTGCATCAATTTAAAAGTATACGATAATTTAAATATAGCAGACAGGACCACCTGAGCATAGCTCTTCTCCCGTATTCAAACAACTAGGTAAGAACACACACACACACACACATACACACCACTCATACACACGCGCGCGCACACACACACATATATGTGTGTATGAATATACAGAGTATGTGTGTGTTTGCCTGTTAGTTGTATTAGTTGAGAAACAAAGTGACATGATGCTCACCCAAAACACACTCTCACTATCATGTAGACCCAAAAGGTCGCTGGCTCGGCCGGAGGCACAAAAGTGAAAAGCAATGAGCTCACTCCAGCCATCACTGTTGAGATACTTAATATCACCTGTAATAAATGACTTAGCAATGTAGCAAATTATTTTTCTACCATTGTTAACATATCTGGAAAAAATAGAAAACATTTCTATACTTTGTCCACCTCTCACAGTCCCATCCATTTGGGCTGACTCCGCATTCTTACCTTGTAATTGCCCAGTTTGTCTCCTACGATGCCCCCGAGGAGCGAAACCACAATGGTGACGGCAGACATCACAGATCCTACAATACCCGTCTGGTATTTGGTGAGTCCGATAGCCTCTTGGTGAATGGTAAATTGCGACCAGAGTATCACAATAGCTGGAGAGACCGTTAGAAGCCAGTAAGAGTTCCGTAGGCGTTATTAAGAAACTTTTTTAAAAACCAGTGGTAATAAAGGAGCTGATCCTAGATATTTGAACTGGAACATGTCATAGAGATCGGTCTCCTCAAAGATCCGTAT
>NC_091572.1:16439501-16449501 GCF_042767895.1 Penaeus vannamei
TTCAAGCAAAAGCTCACAGGATCAAGAGCTTACAAAGAAGTATGCAAGTATGGGGTGATATTTTCATGTGGCTGAGGGAAGCTTGCTAACCATATATATCATATGTCAACACTACTAGCATATCCCTGATTATGAAAGAATCATGGGAAAATATCTTTCCAGTTTTGGACAAGCCTTCCAGAATTGTGGCCAATGAGTTAAAGTTACTGAATGCACCACACAGAGATAGCCATCTTATAGAGCATTTGGAATAGAGTTATAAACAATACAGGTACAGCTGCAGCGGCCCTATGTTTACTGCAAAAAGAAAATATCTGCTGCATATTACAACTCAGAGACTAAATCCACATCACCCTCACACACCCAGAATTCTTCATGTCTGTTTTTCTATAAGTTCTTTAGGGAATAAATAGAAGCTAAAAAAAGGTTAGGTTTGGGTTTTTGGGTTCGCACGATACCCTCGTTTTGAGACAATTACCCAAACAGGGTTGACCCTGTGATTTGCTATGATTCTTGAGAATAAGATCTTGAGGATTTGATGGGTATTACCCATAGATCTTCAGGTGTATAAAATGTCAAAAACTTCTATGTGTGTGTGTGTGTGTGTGTGTGTGTGTGTGTGTGTGTGTGTGTGTGTGTGTGTGTGTGTGTGTGTGTGTGTGTGCGTGCGTGCGTGCGTGCGTGCGTGCGTGCGTGCGTGCGTGCGTGCGTGCGTGCGTGCGTGCGTGCTTGAGTGAGTGAGTGAGTGAGTGAGTGCGTGAGTGAGTGAGTGCGTGAGTGAGTGAGTGAGTGAGTGAGTGAGTGAGTGAGTGAGTGAGTGAGTGAGTGAGTGCGTGAGTGCGTGGGTGGGTGGGTGGGTGGGTGGGTGGGTGGGTGGGTGGGTGGGTGTTTGAGTGAGTGAGTGAGTGTGAGTGTGAGTGTGAGTGTGAGTGTGAGTGTGAGTGTGAGTGTGAGCGTGAGCGTGAGTGTGAGCATGAGCGTGTATGTGTGCGTGTGCGTGTGCGTGTGCGTGTGCGTTTGCGTGTGCGTGTGCGTTTGTATGTGCATGTGCATGTGCGTGTGCGAGTGTGAGTGTGTGGAAACATTGTTGCAATACATCATATGCTCATCGTCGATATCCGATCGGCGGACGTAATGTAGAAAATTGCCTTAACCAAACCTAATTATCATCCATGCAATACATCAAATACTTAACTTCTATATAATTTTTCAGACTAGGTACTGTATGACCATCGAAACTATTCATAACAGTATGCTATTACCAGCTTTACACCTTAAAATAGCTTTGCAACATTGTGCAAGTATGGTTCTTTGCATTGCGAACATCTGAATCCTAGTTAACAACCGTTTTTAAAACTACTTACCTGACTGACAGAAGGCACTGCTGGATTGTCCCATGCCCCTGGTGGGATTGCGTTTGCACTAGACGCGAAACAGTTTGTGGCAATTTATTTCCTTTTCCGCCGAGTATGGCTGTCGTCTGTTATGGTTGTAGTAGAGACATCTGTTGGCAGCCATCGCCACTGCGTCTGTAAACAAACATCAGCTGATTCGCGAAACATCCGGGACGAGGAGATTCTTCGAGAGGGTCATTGAGGATGCTATCTGTCGCCTGAAAAAAAGTCGAGAGGTTCAGCACCGGTACTTGTAGCTTTGTTTGAGTGAAGTGTACATGAGACAGCTTAATGGACACAGCTCTCTATCCAGATGCAGAAAATTACCCTGACAAAAGTGATATGGACTACGATTCCCAATCAAAAGAGACCACGAGAAAACTTTGACAGCGGAGAAGACCCACATCATAACCTGACCATAACCGAAGACAAACAAATGTACAGGCAAGCAGATTATACTGTAGTTTGATCAGTTTAACTGGTAACTCTGAAACCTAACAAATCTGAAAGACTAACAAATACACCAAACAAATCAGACCCACAAATACATTATTGAAGATTTCCTAGGTTTTAGGGACAGGAAAGGCCATTAGGTTTGAAGTGAATGACATCTCTTAATTAAAACTCCTTAACAAAGTGGGAGACTGGAAAGTAAATTGCAAGCAGGCAACCTCAAGCAAATATATAGGCTGTTGATATGGCTCTATTTCATCATCATCATCATTAGGGGCTAACGCCGATGGGGGCCCATAGCCACATCCACCCTTTGTTTCCACTCATTAGGGTCCCTCATGGCAAGCTTCCAGGCAGGGACTTGGCCCATCTTGAGCTCCTCCCGACAGGTTTAAGCGATCTGCCCAAGCCACGGCCTCCTAGGTCGTCCCGCAGGCCTCCTTTACCTAGGGTTGTCTGTTGCAGAGACAATCCGGTGGACAGGATCATCCTGTGGGAAGCGAGCCAGGTGGCTGTATAGCCTGAGTTGGCAATCCCGGATTGTGCAGGTAACAGGTTCTGTGCCAGTCTCCAATTGCAATCGTTGATTGGACACGTGGTCCCGCCAACAGTACCCCATGATCTGGCACAAGGATCTATTTCATACCGACTGAACAGGTTTTCCTAGCAAGTCCCCAAAGTCCTGGATCTTGATCTTGGTCCAGGAATCCTCTAGACCCAAGGGCATCGCTTCATTACTAAATGCATCCAGCACCACCACTAAGGTTTCCAAAGACTCAGATAGAATAGCAACATCATCAGTAAAGTCAAAGTTGCTCTATGGCAATAGATTTGCATCCACCATTGACTGGTGTCAATCATCTCTTTAAGGAGTATTTGTGTGGGAGTGCCCACAGGTATAGCTGGGTGCTGGAGACCGACCGGGAGAGCCAGGATGGCTCCCCTGATGGCTAAGGCCTAGGTAGACCTGGAGTTGCTAGCTGCTGTGTCTTGCTCTGCTAGAGAATCATGAGTGCTGAACTCGGCCTGGGCGCTGGAGCTTAAGTAGGGCTAAGCTGTGTCAGCTACCCGGGAGGGAGGGGAGCCTGCAGTTCAATGGGCGAGCCTGGAGCTGTCTGTTCCCATCCAATTAGGTCTTGGCATTTGTCAACGAGAGGTGGCTTATGGTGAGGTGCATGAGGACGCGGCTGATGGACCTTGACCCAACCTGGCAAAGTATACCCTGCTGCAGGTTGTGGGGGTCAGCTACAGCTCCACAATGACCTTGAACAGTAGCTCTGCCTAGTATCCAGTCCATGCAAGTATTGAAAAGTGTTGGTGCATGGACACAGCCTTGCCTCACTCCTGAACTAACAGGAAAGAAGCTCAACAGGCCCCCACCACACTTTACAGCACTTTCAGTACCAGTATACAGGCTTGCTATTAGTTTAATAATCCTTGTTGGAATTCCTCTCAGTCTCAGGATCTCCCAGAGTGATTCTAGATGCACTGTATTGAACGCCTTCTTGAGGTCGATGTAGGCTGCAAGCAGCCCACTCCCAAACTCACAATGGCACTCTACAATGACTCGAAGCGCAAGGATAAGATTTATTGTGGACTTACCAGGAGTGAATCCAGATTGCTCTAGCTTCTGATGCCTCAATAGGTGGTCTCTGATCCATCTCAGAAGGATGTGGGCAAGAACCTTGCCTGGTATACTGAGTAGTGTGACGCCTCGGTGATTGCTGCAGTCCCAATGGTCCCCTTTCCCCTTCCAGAGAGGGATGACCACACCCCTCAACCGCTATCACCTGCCAAGAGGGCTTGGAGTTCAGCTTTCTCAGGGCTTGGTATACAGGACGAAGGTCATTTACTAAGAAATGGCCATCAACCTCCTCAGCAAGACTCCTAATAAACTTTCTTGTCCCTTCTTAAACCCCTGGATCCGCTTGCAATGGTTACGTAAGTGGCCAGCATCCCGGGTGTGTGGTGCATAGGCTGGAAATGCATGAACACCCATGAGCAGTGTGCCTCCCCTTTGAAAAGATATTTTATGAAAACTTTTTTAGCTTTATCACCATTTTCCAATGTCCATATTTTTCTTTTGATTTGTTTTATCTAGATGGTAATTACTTATTTTCCTTGCACAGACTCCATATCATCTCTCGATGTAGTAATTAGCTCAGTGCAAGAAAAAAGATATATGGAACGTTTGGTTATTTGTCTTTTTTTTTTTTTTTTTCAATTTTCAATTTTACGTAATACAACCTGCGCTGCCGGTCACAGCAGCCAGGAATACAGGGCGCAGTTATTTGTCTTTTTTTTTTTTTTTTCAATTTTCAATTTTACGTAATACAACCTGCGCTGCCGGTCACAGCAGCCAGGAATACAGGGCGCAGCATGGAAATGGTGTCCTCCCTGGAGCTGGCACTCTTCCAGTCACTGCTTACACACGTTCTATTCCACATTCGTTTATCGATGGGAATAATGTTAAAGCCCCTTTCTAAGCGCCAAATGAGTTGAATCACACTCCAAGAGGTTTGTGCACTCATGGCGAGTCTTTTCCGTCACCCTGGCCTTCGCTCTTGATGCTTTGTTCACGTCATCCATATAGCTGCCCAAGTTTTTCCTTGACATGATGGCAACATCATCCGGATCCAGGGGATTAACAGAGACCGAGTTCTACACACCTGAGAATGGTGCAAATCCCGATCCCCTGTCAGACGATACGCATGGCAAGCTTCTGTGGTTTCCAGTGTCTCCTGTGAGATAAAATTCTGTATTGTCCTCGGGCGTTCACCAATCAACTCTTGTGCTGCATCAAGTGTTTCACACTTGAAAGTGTCCCACAGAAGTACAGGGTCCGTCAGATTGTCAAGTGTTGTGAAATGACCAGAGATTGCCTCAGCAAACCCCTGAGCACACTCCTCCTCCTTCAGCCTGTCCAGGACCAGGAGGGTAGCCACAACCAATCTATGGTTAGTACCACAGAACTCGGCACTCCTATACACACTGCAGTTCTGGAGGATTCTCCAGCGAGTGCTAATGAGTATGTGGTCAATCTCCTTGGCTGCATTACCAGCAATGATGTATCATGTCCAGCTATGTGGTTCTGGGCGCTGGTACCAGGAGCCAGAAATCCTCAATTTCTGGGACCGTGCAAAGTCCTGGAAAAGGAGGCTATTCTCCTCAGCTCCCGAACCATGAGGACCGACAGACATCTCATAGCCAGCTCGATCAGAGCCAGATACTGCACTGAAGTCCCCCAGAATAATACAAATATCTCACCAGGGACAGCTGTCTGCCACAGATGCAAGTTTGGCGTAGAACATTGCTTTCATGTCAAGTTTACAAGTATCGGTAGGAACGTACACAGCAATAAGAGACAAATACTAGCTTCAGTCATAATACCATTATACGCTCAATTTTGGAGTAACCTCAACCACCGAGGCCTGGAGCCTACTGGAGATAGCTATGGCTACTCCTTGCAGATGGTGACCATCACTGTGGCGTGACCAGTAATAGGTGTAGCCACCTACACTGATCGTGCTGCTGCCAGGTCTTCTCACCTCACCCAGCCTCCCCAGTTCCCTCGATAGTAGAGGCAACCCTTTATCTTGATGCAAAGAGTGGATGTTCCAAGCCCCCACCCTGAATTCCTGCCCGAGGTTAACCCCCGGGCAGTCACCGGGTGGACGGCACCTCTGCCACCCCCACCAACGCTGCCCCACATAAAAGGCTCAATATATCCTGTGGAAATAGACTTAATCCCATAGGAGATAAGAGAAAAAGTAAGAATAATAAGTGGAAATAACATAGAAATACTAAGAATATAAAAGAGCAATAGAGAAAAAGGCAGTAAAATCAATTGAACTCCAACCAAGTCCCTAAAGATAACTTTTAAAAGTAACAACAGAAGAAATAGCAATTGGAAATACATCTTACCCAGTTCACCAGTATACTTTTATCATTCCCAAATGTTTCAGATGTCTGAGGCATGGGCATGGGATCATGACATGCAAAGATAAGAAAAGATGCAGCCAATTTAATCATAATTTAAAAAATTGTCCAAATAAAGAACATTACTTTTACTGTCATGGTGATCACCCACCCAACACTGATTCATGAAAAATACATAGAGAAGCTCAAAATATGAATACTAACAACATAACACCCAGCGATTTGGAAATCGAAAAACAATGTTAAGAGTTAAAGCCTACCCAAGAAGAAGAGACTTCAACTCTTGAAGCCTTTATGCCAAACTCAACAACCAGACAAAACAAGTCACACAAGCACCATGGTAACATGGAGCCTAATAACACAAAAAGAAACTGAAGTGGATAAAGAAAGACTTCTCAAGGGTGACCACAATAAAGAATATAGTAAAGAAAAATATCAAATGTAATAACCAACATGAATTCTGGAAAAACAATGATGAATATTGTCACAAACAATAAAAGCTGTAACTCCAATCATAAAAGAATTAATAAATTACTTTAATGAATAGAATATTTGGAATATTAGGTCAGTCCTGAATAAAAAGGAAGATTTAGAGTATTTACTACATAAAGAGCAACCAGAATTGATAGGATTCTGCAAGAGCTGGCTGGCTTTATGTCAGTCATGAACGTCCTCCAGAAACCATGGGCACGGTTTTCCCCTGTTTAATTGCCTAACCCTTACCTCTTATGAGTACCCTGAGGGATTTCTTTTCCCCATTTTATTCAAGCATATCATGGTCAATAATGAAGATTTTTTACCTTTAATAGGGGCATTAAGGCTTGGCCCTTCATCAAAGCTCCTATCTGACTTTAATTTTGATGGTTTTCCGACCCCTTCCCCACCTTTGACCATGGCTCTGACCACTGATATTAATACCCCCTCCTTGATGTTTACTGACAACTTTATCTATTCTGAACCACCCACCCAGGTTATTTCTCAACCCCCAAAATGCACCCTTTCATCTCTCCCAACATTCTCTTCTCCATCTCCTACTTCAGTATCCACCCCTCTTCCCTTATTACTACTGTTCATCCTTATTGTCCCTCCCCCCTTAGAACTACTCCACTCTGTACCACCTCATCTTCATCCTGGCCTCATCCTTCTACTGCTTCTACCTCTGCAAATTGTTTTGGCTCAGCCAGGTTGGATCGATTCTTTGTAATTCCCCCCCACAGCCCCCTACTTTGAGAATACCCTTCTTTTTCAACAGTGCATCCAAAACCAAATAGGCAATGTTACCTTTTGCAGTCACTCATGCATTATCTACCATAACTTACCTTATTGGCAAACCCATTCCTGCCAAACAACACCTCTCTTAATTTTGTACTGTTTCCTATCCCCCGACTGACTGTCCCATATATGACAAGAACTGGTCAGATTGTGAAAATGACCTACTTACCTGCCTTGCTGTACTCCTCCTCCCAGAGGCCAGCATAAGTCCTATGTCAATATTGTCAAGATTAGCTTCCATTGACATGACCCCATGAAGTTTAGATTGATGGATTGCCCTACCATGTCTGACCATATCGATCCGTTCCCCATCAATGTCAGGAATGTTGCCATTTTGGCCACCCAGCCAGACACTGTCACTCCACAGCCCACTGCCCTCTATGTGCCCAACATAGTCATGACAGTTCAAATTGCCATGCTCAGTCACATACATTTGCCAACTGTGGTGACTCCCATAATATTTTATAGGAGCTGCCCTGCCTATAAGCTTGAATGTGTGGCAGCAGTTCTCAGATTCAAACTAGGCCTCACTCTACTTGATTCCTTCCCAATCAATGTCAGAAATGTTGCCGTTTTGGCCACCCAGCCAAACAATGTTGCTCCACAGCCTGCTGCCGTCTATGTGCCCAACATAGTCATGACAGTTCAAATTGCCATGCTCAGTCACATATATTTGCCAACTGTGGTGACTCCCATAACATTTTATAGGAGTTGCCCTGCCTATAAGCTTGAATGTGAGGCAGCAGTTTTCAGATTCAAACTAGGCCTCACTCTACTTGAGGCTAGACAGTAAGCACAACGATGAGGTTTTTCTCTCTCTACCTATTCCAAAACAGTCCTTAACTCTGCACCTCACCCCCCCCCCCCCCAAATGTTTCTGCATATCCCCCAGTATCCCTTCGTTCTACCCTGAACCATCCTACCTCTACTTTCCCTATCCTACAGTGAAATCCCCTTTTCATTCTAAATCCAGATACTCCAATCTCTACCTCTTCTCTGATGCTTACCCTATCTCCCCCTCACTGTACACGTCACACCAGACAACTTAAATGTAAATATTATCCTTACCTCTCCCACCTACTCACGTGAATCCCTTCTGTTGTAACAGTGTCCTTCTCCAGAGTTCTCCCCTCCTGACAGTCTTCCTGGTACTTCACCTCCTTCCCCAGTCCCCTTATCTCATCCCCCAGATTCTTCTCATGCTACTTCTCGAACAGCCATCTCTACCCGTATTACCCGTTAATTATTTCATAACAGCTCTTTTACCTGTTTTTCCTTAAAGCAATGTTACTATAGCTTCCCTAATAACAGATATATCTCATTCCATCCAATTGCCCTATATTTAATTATTTGCACCCCCTATTTACCTTTTTCCCTACCATACTATCCTATTACACAATAACCTCTTTATAGTAATCATTAAGGGGACTGTCCCAGGTGGGGGGGGGGTGTACAGGGGGTCAAATTGAGTTAGCTAGCGTAGTATACGTACAAGGATGAGGAAACTACCAAATGACTATTAAAGCCCTGCTATGGCTCGTTGTCTTGCAGCCAATGCAAGACCCGCTGAACACCTGGAGAGGTACGTCCCTAATGAGCGCCCAGGTATACCTATGTGGACTTCTGCTTGCTGCAATCGTGCATATGGCATTTGATTATGACATTGCACATAGATATGAGTTTGTGAATGTTTAAGGAACACTTTTATACCAATATCAGAAAAAAAAATTATATCACCGTGATTTATGACGAAATATTTTGTGAAATATATCTAAAAAAAAAATTAAGTTTTGTGTCCTTTTATACCCGAAATATGCTTCTATCAAGACTCCCTGGTAATATGTTGTGGGTTCCGAAGTAATCTGTAGGCATATCATGTACGAAGCACTAATGTTTGAAATTAGGGTTATAAGGAATGATTGAAATATTTCCGTTACATTTCACTCAACTGTCGGTACATTAAGGCATTGGTAAATTTGATTTGATTTGAAATTGGTTGTAATCACTGTGAAGAGGACTTTATTACAAAGGTCACCAAATAATTGAATTTTTGAACTTCGGATGTATAAGCGAGATACTGATTATTTCATATTGAAGATGATAGTACTCAGTAATACTCACTCTGAAATAAAAACTATATGGAATTTTTAACTCAATTTTGTGCGCAGTCTTCATCTAAAGTTGAAAGAGCTATCGCATCTGTTTTGTGCGTTTGCGATTAAAAATAATACGTTTAGACGTTACCATAGGTTTTAGGTACTACAAATTCACAAATATCCCACCATACCTAGGCGTCTGCATGATTTTATGCACTTAATGGGTGCAAATGGCTAATCAACAACTCTACACTCGTTTCCCTTTGCAATCTGATAATATTGACAATTATCAAAGAAAATGGTTTGTAGGGTAACTAATATATTTTATTCCTTTAGATATAAGAGTGAATGTAGGCCTACTAAATAAGGATGATTAATTTTTGTTTTAACTTTATGTGTGTGTTTACAAACATATGATACTTCTCAAAAATTAGAACCACCCAGTGACCATCTCCCCTCCTCCCCCAGTTCTCCATTTTTTCTAAATTGAAGTAGAAAAAAAAATATTAAATGTTTTTAAAAAGGATCTTATCTGGTTTAGATTAGTTGTCTCAATGGTAAAATGCATTTATTAAACTTTTCAGATGAAAACATTTACTTTTATATATATAAAAAAAAAAATTACATATCTTTATAAGAAAGCGTACCTATTGAAAATGGTAATTTTCAATTTAAAACTTCTATTTTCAGGTTCAGATCTACCACCAACTAAAAGGTATTACATTCTGAGATTCTTGAAGATATTTCTACAAACAATCAGAATTGATTACATCTAAACGACAAAGAAAATCAGGAGAGGATGCAGGGGATATAGATAATAAAAATTCTATGAAAGAAGAAAGAAAT
>NC_091572.1:16477001-16478580 GCF_042767895.1 Penaeus vannamei
ATAGACAACAGTACTCCCCTCTGTGATGCATGTGCTGGAGGCAGTTTAGAATGTGTAAAGCTGTTGTTGCAACAAGGTGCCTCAGTTAACCCACCATTACTGCTTTCTACACCTCTACATGAAGCAGCACTGAGAGGTAAAATGATGACTATTGCAGTATGAAGTCACTGGCTTTTGTACTTTTCGTTGCCAGATAATTTGCAGGACTATCGGCCCAAAACCCATTTTACCGATATCTATTTAGTAAAAAATATTTCGCTGGCAGCCATAGTGCTAAATCAATATATACCCAAATGGAGCAGATTGAAGTTCACAATTGCTATTTCTATTTCATAAGTTGCTTCCAGAACTCAAACCCTTACATAATCCCAAAGGTTCAGGATCAGGTTTGGTGCTAACAAAAGATATGGGCCATAAACCCACATTCATTGTTGTTGTGTGAATTTGTCTTAAAATCAAACAAATTTGCATCATTTTTTTTTAAATTCCAAGTATTAGTATTTTTCATTATATCTTATTTCTTTATTTTCAAATAGAAATAGCTTATTATACAGTATACAGTCATTATGTATTTTACATAATTTTTATGTATTTCTTTTTAATGGGAGCTGATGTAATGCAATCCTTTTGTAATATCTTGTTTAATTCTTATGCATTAAAACTCTTACAACATACTGCTGTTCATGATTCATAGAGGCGTTTATATATTGATTCATCATGATTCATCTTTTCAGCCAAGTATTTATTGCCCTGAAGTCAATGAGCCAATTGTTTGTCAGCAAAAAGGCATCCGCACATTGAAGTCACCATATCCAAAAAAAATGTCTTAAACAAATTGGCAGAATATTCATAAAGCTATACTCATATTTCTATTATCTATCATCTCAGTATTTTTTCATCCCTCTTGTTTTCAGAAACTGTTCTTCCATGGTTAATATCATGTGCACTACAAGCCCTGTAGTATTATAATTTGTTTTTTTGAAAGCAGAAAATAAATTGCCAAGAAACATTATTAGGTACTCTAGCACTGCCTGGCATTTTACCATACCATAGTCATTGAAGGGGCTGTCAGTTTGTTAGCTGATCTCATGTTCCCCAGTTACTGTAATTATTCTTAACACATGCACATACACACATGGCCACTTATATATGCAGATACACTCACATACACATATACATAGACACTTAGTGCTTACATGACAAACTGAAAGCCTGGCCTTGTTCCAGTATCACTATTGTAAAACACATACATGATATAAACTAGAAACCAGACCTTGTACATGAATCACTATTAGAAAACACTTATAATTGTTGCTACCTGTGTTCTCCTTAAGTAATATTCTGTGGCTATTATATTCCATTACTGTATTTTCTGTTTTCATAACTTTTATGATTGTGTGTTATTTTCTGTTACTTTCTCATTACTTTTGTGATTGTGTGTTATTATCTGTTACTTTCTCATTACTTTTGTGATTGTGTGTCCACTCACTCACACACACACACACACACACACACACACACACAAACACAGGTGTAATATGTATGCTTATGCATATATATGTATGTATATATATATAAT